>NC_092099.1:31013123-31180623 GCF_045679555.1 Salvelinus alpinus
GAAAACATGATTTTAGACATGTTTGCAAATGTATTGAAAATGAAATATAGAAATATCTAATTTATACTGAACAAAAATATAAATGCAACATGTAAAGTGTTGGTCCCATGTTTCATGTGCTGAAGTAAAATGTCCCTGAAATGTTCCATACGTACAAAAAGCTTATCTCATTTTGTGCACATTTTTTTTTACATCCTATAGTGAGCATTTGTCCTTTGCCAAGATAATCCATCCATCTGACAGGTGTGGCATATCAAGAAGCTGATTAAACAGAATGATCATTACACAGGTGCACCTTGTGCTGGGGACAATAAAAGGCCACTCTAAAATGTGCAGTTTTGTCACACAACACAATGCCACAGATGTCACAAGTTTTGAGGGTTCGCACAATTGGCATGTTGACTGCAGGAATGCCCACCAGATCTGTTGCTAGTAGATTTCATGTTCATTTCTATACCAATGTCATTTTAGAGAATTTGGCAGTACGTCCAACTGGCCTCACAATCGCAGACCACGCGTAACCACGCCAGCCCAGGACCTCCACATATGGCTTCTTCACCTGCGGGATCGTCTGAGACTGTGGGTTTGTACAACCAAAGAATTTCTGCACATACTGTCAGAAACTGTCTCAGGGAACATCATCTGCGTGATAGTTGTCCTCAGGGTCTTGACCTGACTGCAGTTCAGCGTCGTAAGCAACTTCAGTGGGCCAAGGCTCACCTTCGATGGCCACTGGCACGCTGAATAAGTCTGCTCTTCACGGAGGAATCCCAATTTCAGCTGTACCAAGCAGATGGCAGACAACGTGTATGGCGTTGTGTGAGCAAGCGGTTTACTGATGTCAACGTTGTGAACAGAGCGCCCCATGGTGAGGTTATGGTATGGGCAGGCATAAGCTACAGACAATGAACACAATTGCATTTTATCGATGGCAATTTGAATGCACAGAGACACCGTGACGAGATCCTGAGGCCCATTGTCGTGCCATTGATCCGCCACCATCACCTCATATTTTAGCATCATAATGCACGGCCCCATGTTGCAAGGATCTGTACACAATTCATGGAAGCTGAAAATGTCCCAATTCTTCCATGGCCTGCATACTCACCAGACATGCCACCCATTGAGCATGTTTGGGATGCTCTGGATTGACGTATATGACGGCGTGTTACAGTTCCCGCCAATATCCAGCAACTTCGCAGCAACTTGAAGAGGAGTGGAACAACATTCCACAGGCCACAATCAACAGCCTGATCGACTCTATGAGGATATGTCACGCTGCATGATGCAAATGGTGGTCACACCAGATACTGACTTGACTGGTTTTCTGACCCTCGCCCCTACCTTTTTTCAAAGGTATCTGTGACCAACAGATGTATATCTGTGTTCCCAGTCATGTGAAATCCATAATTAGGACCTAATACATTTATTTAAATTGATTGATTTCCTTATGAACTGTAATTTAGTCAAATCTTTGAAATTGTTGCATGTTGCGTTTATATTTTTGTTCGGTGTGTATATACTATACAGTACCAGTCAAAAGTTTGGACACACCTACTCATATTTCTCTTTATTTTTATTATTTTCTACATTGTAGAATAAGACATCAAAACTATGAAAAAAACACATGGAATCATGTAGTAAGTAAAAAAGTGTTAAACAAATCTAAATACAGTTGAAGTCGGGAAGTTTACACTTAGGTTGGAGTTTTTCAACCACTCCACAAATTTCTTGTTAACAAACTATAGTTTTGAGCAAGTCGGTTAGGACATCTACTTTGTGCATGACACAAGTCATTTTTCCAACAATTGTTTACAGACAGATTATTTCACTTATAATTCACTGTGTCACAATTCAAGTGGGTCAGAAGTTTACATACACTAAGTTGACTATGCCTTTAAACGGCTTGGAAAATACCCGTAAATGATGTCATGGCTTTAAAAGCTTCTGATAGGCGAATTGACATAATTTGAGTCAATTGGAGGTGCACCTGTGGATGTATTTCAAGGCCTACCTTCAAACTCAGTGCCTCTTTGCTTGACATTATGGGAAAATCAAAAGAAATCAGCCAAGACCTCCACAAGTCTGGTTCATCCTTAGGAGCAATTTCCAAATGCCTGGAGGTACCACGTTCATCTGCACAAACAATATTATGCAAGTATAAACACCATGGGACCACGCAGCCGTCATACCACTCAGGAAGGAGACGCGTTCTTTCTCCTAGAGATGAACGTACTTTAGTGCGAAAAGTGCAAATCAATCCCAGAACAACAGCAAAGGACCTTGTGAAGATGCTGGAGGAAACGGGTACAAAAGTATCTATATCCACAGTAAAATGAGTCCTATATCGACATAATCTGTAAGGCCGCTCAGCAAGGAAGAAGCCACTGCTCCAAAACCCCCATTAAAAAAGCCAGACTACGGTTTGCAACTGCATATGGGGACAGAGCTTGTACTTTTTGAAGAAATGTCCTCTGGTCTGATGAAACAAAAATATAACTATTTGGTCATAATGACCATCGTTATGTTTGGAGGAAAAAGGGGGATGCTTGCAAGCCAAAGAACACCATCCCAACCGTGAAGTATGGGGGTGGCAGCATCATGTTGTGGGGGTGCTTTGCTGCAGGAGGGACTGGTGCACTTCACAAAATAGATGGTTTCATGAGGAAAGGAAAATTATGTGGATATATTGAAGCAACATCTCAAGAAATCAGTCAGGAAGTTAAAGCTTGGTCGTAAATGGGTCTTCCAAATGGACAATGACCCCAAGCATACTTCCAAAGTTGTGGCAAAATGGCTTAAGGACAACAAAGTCAAGGTATTGGAGTGGCCATCACAAAGCCCTGACCTCAATCCTATAGAAAATGTATGGGCAGAACTGAAAAAGCGTGTGCGAGCAAGGAGGCCTACAAACCTGACTCTACCTGGCTACCTGAAACGTTTGACCCAAGTTAAACAATTTAATGGCAATGCTACCAAATACTAATTGAGTGTATGTAAACTTCTGACCCACTGGGAATGTGATGAAATAAATAAAATCTGAAATAAATAATTTTCTCTCCTATTATTCTGACATTTCACATTCTTAAAATAAAGTGGTGATTCTAACTGACCTAAGACAGTGAATTTTTACTAAGATTAAATGTCAGGAATTGTGAAAAACTGAGTTTAAATGTAGTTGGCTAAGGTGTATGTAAACTTCCGACTTCAACTGTATTTTTTATATTTGAGATTTTTTAAAGTAGCAACCCTTTGCCTTGATGACAGCTTTGCACACTCTTGGCATTCTCTCAACCAGCTTCATGAGGTAGTCCGCTGGAATGTCTTGAAGGAGTTCCCACATATGCTGAGCACTTGTTAGCTGATTTTCCTTCACTCTGTGGTCTGACTCATCCCAAACCATCTCAATTTGGTTGAGGTCGGGTGATTATGGAGGACAGGTCATCTGACATCACTGGGGCCAAGCTTCCTGCAATTCAAGACCTCTATACCAGGCGGTGTCAGAGGAAGGCCCAAAAATGTGTCTAAGACTCCAGCCACCCTAGTCATAGACTGTTCTTTCTGCTACCGCGCGGCAAGCGGTACCGGAGTGCCAAGTCTAGATCCAAGAGGCTTCTAAACAGCTTCTACCCATGCCATAAGCCTCCTGAACAGCTATTCAAATGGCTACCCAGACTATTTGCATCCCCCCCCACACGCTGCTGCTACTCTGTTATTTTCTATGCATAGTCACTTTAATAAATCAACCTACATAATTATCTCAATTACCTTGACACCGGTGTCCCCCGCACATTGACCATTGACACTGTACCGGTACCCCCTGTATTTTGACCCGCTATTGTTATTTATTGCTGCTCTTTAATTATTTATTCTTATCTCTTGCTTTTTTTTCTAAAAACTGCATTGTTGGTTAAGGGCTTGTAAGTACGTGCATCAAAGCTAATGGCAAAGCTACCTGTTGTATTCGGCGCATGTGACAAATAAAATTTGATATGATTTAGCACTCCATCACTCTCCTCCTTGGTCAAATAGTCCTTACACAGCCTGGAGGGGTGTTTTGGGTTATTGTCCTGTTAAAACAAATTATAGTCCCACTAAGCACAAACCAGATGAGATGGCGTATCGCTGCAGAATGCTGTGGTAGCCATGCTGGTTAAGTGTGCCTTGAATTCTAAATAAATCACCGACAGTGTCACCAGCAAAGCACCATCACACCTCCTCCTCCATGCTTCACGGTGGGAACCACACATGCGGAGATCAGCCGTTCATCTACTCTGCGTCTCACAAAGACACGGCGGTTGGAACCCAAAATCTCAAATCTGGACTCATAAGACCAAAGGACTGATTTCCACCAGTCTAATGTCCATTGCTCATGTTTCTTGGCCCAAGCAAGTCTCTTCTTATTATTGTTGTCCTTTAGCAGTGGTTTCTATGCAGAAAATTTGATCACGAAGGCCTGTTTCATGCAGTCTCATCTGAACAGTTGATGTTGAGATGTGTTACTTGAACTCTGTGAAGCATTTATTTGGGCTGCAATCTGAGGTGCAGTCAATTGCCAATTTCTGAGACTGCTAAGTCTAATGAACTTATCCTCTGCAGCAGAGGTAACTCTGGGTCTTCCTTTCTTGTGGCGGTCCTCATGAGAGCCAGTTTCATCATAGTGCTTGACCGTTTCTGCAACTGCACTTGAAGAAACTTTCAAAGTTTAGTCATACAGCCACTATTATTCCAGTATTTGGTTGCCATTGCTCCATGTGGACTTATGTTCATTTATCCTGCATATGGAGGCAGATGTGACAAGTTCATCACCCAACACTCTGGCTTCCTAGAATACCTTAGGCCTGGCGATGAAGACAGGAGCTTCACCATCCGAGATCTGCTGTATGAGAGGAAGGGCAACCTTGCCATACCAGCCTTCACTCAGAAAGGAGGCCAGCTGTCTGACAAGGATGTCGCAAGCACAAGGATAGCTAATGTGCGTATACATGTTGAGTTATCAGATGACTCAAGGTGTTCAAAATCCTCTCCCAGACTGTTCCCGTCAACCTGATACACAAAATGGACACGTCCTTAGAATCTGTGCAGCACTTGCTAACCTGCAGGGTAAGATCATCCATGAGGATGCCGAGTGAGCAGTGAGAATGTTCTTACATCTAAAATTTAACTTTATACAATAATTTCATCCACCTGGGATACTGTGTATATATATTTCCTGTTTAATCTGAATATTTTGTTCCTATATTTGAAATGTACTGTAACTTTGCCTGTTCCTGAAAATTACAGGCATCTACTAGGTGCTGCTATAATGCCTTTTTAAATCTATTAAATCTATTAAAAACACATTTTATTCAACACAAATGTCTAACAGACCAAGAGGGAAGACAACTGTTTATCAAGTGCCACACTTTTCTTAATTTGTGCCCTTGAAAACCAAACTCAGAATCAAACTGAAAAACATTTTGAAATTTAGGAAGAATGTGTTAAGTATCAAAGAAAATTTCACAGTGGAATTTCATAATGTTTTTATTTATGTCATAATTCCTCAAGTGCAAGATGAGTTACGGTATGCTTAGATAAGTTAATGAAGCGCCAAATGAAAATAAAGAGCTATACAAGGTACAATTAAAATATTCATAAATCATAAGGAGTTATCCTTAGGCATTAGATAAACATGTATGAAGAGTTGTACAAGGCAAGACATAAAAAACACCAAGAATTATGCAAATATAAATCAGGTAAATGTGCATATGAAGAGAACTGTGCAAGACAACAAAAAACACCAAGAGTTATGCTTAGATAATAAGGCAGAGCTAACAGAGAGATCTTTACAAGGCACAAAATACAAGAACCGTTTCAAAACAAAGTATTAGCCTAGATACCACATAGATTAACATATTTTGAGCACACAGTCTGCCTAACTGGAACTCATATACTACCCTTGGCAGCATATGTAGGAAATAGAATGCCTTCAGTTTAGGGATAACATCAGCACAGAACTTTACATCAATAACAACCAGCTCGGACAGAGCCCAGACAGCAGTTTGCATATCTCCAGTCCTGTGCAGAACATGCCCAATTGCTCCTGCATGTAGTACCCACAGGCTCCATTATGTTGCAGCTGAGGAACTCCATCCACCAGGTTCACGTCAATGAGTTTGCCAGAGACTCACACTTCTCACTCAGAACAGGACATTTGATTTCTAGAAGTTCTTGAGAGTGTAACACTCCATCTGGGGGCTTGCAGAAAGACATGGCTCCTTGACACTCACTACTGTGCCTCTACTCTCCAAACTAAACCCACAGCTCTCCATCCATGTGTAGGCCACCTGCCATATGTGGTTTCTGAGTTTCCATGGAACCTGGGGAAGAGATGCTCCTGCACAAAGTGGTCAGGATTTGTTGAGGTGCACACAGGAACCTTCTTTACTGAGCTTGCAGTGATCTGAAATGTAAGTGTGTCATACCATGCATAGGAGGCACTCTGTGCTTTAGTAACCTCCTCCAAGCTGGCACATTTACACTCCTCCAGCTTAATATAAAAAAGTCATAAAATTACAAGCATTTCTGACACTGTATGTTGATGCCGTGTTCACTGTGAGGCTGCTGCTGGAACTTGATGACTGTTTGGTTTAGCTTTAATGCACTTGTGCAGAAGGCTCCAAGTGGAACATTGGCCCCTTCCAAACTCTTCTTAAGTGCGTTGTGGGAGTGGTACGCAGGGGTTGCAGGTAGAGATGGAGAAGCAGCCGGGGTGCTGTCAGAGAACTCAAAAGATCTCGCTCAACCTTTTTGGAGCTAAATTCCGCTGTGTCCCCAAATTCCACTGGCATTGCTCATCTGTACACCCCTGTCAAGCCTCCATACATGGCATTCTGCACCTTCAATAAAAAATTACTGTTAGAATAGTCAATTACAGTACAGAACACTAGTTTACATGGTGTTCACAGTTCTAGTTCACAGTTTTGATAAACTGATCTGTAAAAAAAAGTCTAACCATTAAGTGTCTTACACAACTAAAAATTTAATTTAAATAAAAAAACATTCTACCTTGAAGCAATGTGTTGAAAAACAATTGTAATATGCAAATTAGTGCATATTTAAGGACGGTTGGCCTCATTTGCATATTTGAATTTTTAAATAAATAAAACTTGTAATACAATAATGTATTGTATTTATGTATACTTTCAACTGGTCAAGTTTCAGTCTGATGAGTAAAGAGAGAAAAAAATCCCTATTAGCCTGTGGTGCCTGGCCTTAAGCCAATAGAAGGCAACACAACATTGTATAAGGGCGTGGCTTGTTAATGGGGGCGTAGTCGTGTTATTCTTCTATACAAGGAAGTTTACAGTTGCTGGTAAAGATTGTCGTACAGTAGCAAAGTACGTGTGAGTACAGTGAATTTACATTATATGTTATCTTCACTGCAAGACAGCCACAGTAACGGACACCTACTTACGGTAAAACAGTTACATATTTTCTTTATAGGTTTGAATGTATAGCATTTTTCCAAAGATATTTATTTTACTGTGACTATTGTCGACAAGTGGGCTATTGTACTCAACTGGTTATGCACTGATTTTAATTTCAGGTAGCTGACTGAACTTCACCAACCAAGTTCATCAGAAACTTCCTTCCCCGTGGAGTTTAGTCAGCTAGTTGCATAGCTGTCTATGACATGAGCTTATTACTGTTTCGTTTTTATGTGCTCACATCCATGTATTTATATAAATTTGATTGATAGCCCACATGTATTACCATTGATTATCCAGGTAGCGAGAACACATACATTTTCAACCTGACAAAAAGCTCAAATATATGTTGTTACACTCGCACTTCCGCATCTTTAACAGTCCAAACATGTTATTTTTTACCCCCACAGCCCTTGCGCTTGTCACTCTCTCGGGAATCCACGTCGAACCCGGATGCAGTTAGATTGCCATCTTAAGTGGAGGCCCAATTCACTAACGTTGCCCCCTCGGCCCTAGATTTAGCTCGAGGGAGCGAGTGAACAACTTTAGTCACTTGCGGGGTCGTTATGACCCACACTTCAATGCAAACTAGTCACATGTCAAACATTGGTGACGGTGAGGTGTCAAATGTAATCAACAAGGCTGCATTTTCGGCATGTCAGAAAAAAGTATGACGCTAGCTTATATATACACACACTGATTTTAGCGTTGGCAAATTTACTTAGTCTCGTAGTGAGCAGCATATAAAACGTTGCTAGAGTCATAAACATTTGTTTGCAATTCTGAAATGTATTGGAATAAATTACTAAACTATAAAACTAGCTAGCCAGCTCTAGGTAACTGTAGCGAGCTAGATACGTTAGCTTCCTAGGTACATTAATAGCTTTAGGTTAGTTGTTTTTAAGCTCAACTTAAAGATTTCCACCAATGACGTTGCATCTCTGATCATCACGCTCCCTTGCTTGGGCAAGGGGCATTTGAGGTACACTGATGTGACGATGTAAAACGTTCAGGGCAGAGGGCTGTTAAGCTGCGTTTCAACTCAGAAAAGTCACACCCTCGTCCACTTACCCACGCCTTATGCCCTTGGGGGAATCCCCGTCACCATCTTGGACGTCGGTCCAAACAAGGGAAGTTCGCAACATAAGCCCCGCAGCCGTCGTTTTTGGTCGATTTTGAGAGTGTACAAATATGTTCATTTCGGGCCTGAAACCCCCCCATAATTCAATTCGCGTTGATTGTACATCCTCTAAGAAAAGTCCACCGAAACGTAAAACGTCAGCATACAAGTGTAAGTAAACAGGTTAGAAATTGTGCTTCTAATGCACATGACGGTCTCATAAAAGTAATGATGTTTTTGTTTAGTTAGCTTTTGGAAATTGTAGAAATAACACATTTTCCTTCAGAAGTTCCAACTAGGCAGGATAACGTCAGCTAATTCATTTTCTAGCTATCATACAGTAGGCGTATATTAATAATTATATAGTTACTATAAGTAGAAATGCAATCATATAATTGACTGTAGAGCATATAAAGCACAAGCTACCAGTGGCTGAAAACAATCATTGCGGGATGAACGAGTGACGAATTTCCGGGCAAGGGCGGTCCATTTAAAAATAATTCCTTCCTCCCTCGCCCCTTGCCCTGCAAGTGTATACTCGTCAGACGTCATGGTACGTCATCAGAAGTGTCCACTTAATTTGAGGGGATAAGGTGTGTCTGTTAAGTGTTTGGAATTTGAAAAGTGTGTGTGTGTTCAAACTGGTCTCAGAGCATTTCGTATTATTCTGTACATGCATCAAGAGACTCCACTTAGTATGTAATGTTTCGTATGGTATATATTAATTTGTTGATGTCCATCACAGATTTTGTATGATATGTTACGAACTGCAATTCGTAATTATATGTTCCGATTTTCTAAAAATGTACAATATGGTACAAATTTGCAAAACGTATGCTATGTTACGAATTCAAGCTAGGTGGCTAACGTTATGATTAAGGTTAGAGTTAACCCTTTAAGCTATTCCTTCCCCTAACCCATCTCCTTAATTTAAGGTTAGGGGAAGTGTTAGTTAACAATGCTAAGTAGTTGCAAAGTAACAAAAAAGTAGGTATTTGAAAGGTTGCTAAAATTCTAAAGTTGTCCATGATTCGATTTGAACTCACAACCTTTGGGTTGCTAGACGTTCGCTTTATACATCCACCACGACCAACAACCCTACTTTTGAAGTAATGTGTCTTGTGTAACGATACCAAAGGTAACATATCATGCTTAATGGAGTGTCTCGGATTTACGTACAGAATGATATGAAATGCTCTAAAACCCAGCTGGTGTGTTTGATAAGACCATGTCATAAAGGTTTTTCTCCTTCAACAGCTATGGCTCTGTTTGACAACTGTTTTGTGGTTTTGGAGCTGAAGAATTTGCCTTATAAGGAGAAGAAGAGGCTGAAGCTGGCAATAACAGAGAATGGGGGCAGCATTTCCTATGTGATCAATAAGCAGGTCAGGTGCACAGTGACACAAACATTTTTGAATTCATAGGCTAGATTCAAACATGTTGGCGGTATTGATGATCTGTCTTTCTTGCTCTCTATTTCTCTCTTGATATATCGCTCTCTTTCTGTCATCCCCACAGTGTACTCTCGTAGTGACGAGCAGTATGTCCAGTCTGAGCTCCAGTAGGGTGCGGAGCATGAAGAAGCATCAGACTCCAGTAGTAGGGGTGGAGTATGTGTCACGCTGCCTGGAGAAGGAAGTCCTGCTGCCTGTAGAGGACTACTGCCTGCCCCCCCCTCCCTCTACCTCTCTCATCCCACCCAGGCCTGCCTCTCCCTTGCCATCGCAGTCAGGTACAAGCCAAACCTTTCCCCTTTCAGTCAAATACAATCTTTCCCAAATTGAAATATGCTTTATTGGTGATAAAATATACAATGTTACACAACAATGTTGCCAAAACAGTTGTCACTAAGGCAATTAAATAGACTCAGTAATGAATAGATGCTTTATCTTTCTCATCTATGCTTTACCTATAAGTAATCCCTAAGTAATAATACTACTCAGCTTCTTCATCACTGTCAGTTTCAGGCATCACCATTCTCTTTGCATGCAGGCTTTTACGTGTGTGTATTTCCAATGAAAAGCTTCTTGCACGTTCAGCAAGCAGAGCAAGGGTTTGTCATCTTTGAGCATTCTCCTCTGACACAATCACAGTGGGTGGTGTCTCTCGCTCTGTTCCCAGCATGTTGACTCATTCACCCAGAGTGGTCTTTTGAGTTAGTCAGTCAGGAGGCTGTTTTTCCCTCACAGTTGTCTTTAACTGACAAAGGCACTGTGTGCTCACTATGGGTGTGTTTCATCGCACTTTTCTCTGTTTGAAGAACGATGCCTTTTTGACGAAGGGGTGTGTGTGTAATATATGGATGTTTTGAATAGAATTGGACTTTGACATAGGGTGTGTTTGTGTGCGTGTTATGTGTGTTAGTGTTGAAGGGGACGAGCCAGCCGGCTGAAGTTCAGACCCAGACAGTGAATGCTGTAAATCAAGCCGAGAGGGCGGGGAATCAGGAGAGTACTTACCTGGGCAAATTCAGGTGTGTACCTACTGTACCACTTACCTGTCAATCACTGCCTGACTAGATGTCATACTTTTCCTTCCTGACTATAATCTGGTCATTGCCCCACATTCGATGACACAGGCCTTATACCGTTAGTACTAACCAGTTGAATAACCTAGGTTATGTCATTGTTGTATGCAACTTATGTAATTGCCCTGCAATAATGTATGTATTTATTTATTTAACCTTTATTTAACTAGCATGACAGTTAAGAACAAATCCTTATTTACAATGACGACCCACCTGTAGTGTAGTAACAAGCTACATGACTCGTTTGTGTTTTCTTTTTTTTTCTTTTAGAGTGTATACTGAAAGTGACAATGATCTTCCAACATATCCAACAAATTTCCAAGTGGCCAAATACTCAATTTTTGGAAAGGTAAGCCCACCCATAGGCAGTACAGTTTATTTATCTCACGTCAGCTTTACTTGTTGATCCTGTTGATTGACACACCTGTCTTTAGTGTGTATATATATATTACTTTTTCTTGCCACTGTGTATATATATACAGTGGGGCAAAAAAGTATTTAGTCAGCCACCAATTGTGCAAGTTCTCCCACTTAAAAATATGAGAGAGGCCTGTAATTTTCATCATAGGTACACTTCAACTATGACAGACAAAATGAGAGAAAAAAATCCAGAAAATCACATTGTAGGATTTTTTATGAATTTATTTGCAAATTATGGTGGAAAATAAGTATTTGATCACCTACAAACAAGCAAGTTTTCTGGCTCTCATAGACCTGTAACTTCTTCTTTAAGAGGCTCCTCTGTCCTCCACTCGTTACCTGTATTAATGGCACCTGTTTGAACTTGTTATCAGTATAAAAGACACCTGTCCACAACCTCAAACAGTCACACCCCAAACTCCACTATGACCATGACCAAAGAGCTGTCAAAGGACACCAGAAACAAAATTGTAGACCTGCACCAGGCTGGGAAGACTGAATCTGCAATAGGTAAGCAGCTTGGTTTGAAGAAATCAACTGTGGGAGCAATTATTAGGAAATGGAAGACATACAAGACCACTGATAATCTCCCTCGATCTGGGGCTCCACGCAAGATCTCACCCCGTGGGGTCAAAATGATCACAAGAACGGTGAGCAAAAATCCCAGAACCACACGGGGGGACCTAGTGAATGACCTGCAGAGAGCTGGGACCAAAGTAACAAAGCCTACCATCAGTAACACACTACGCCGCCAGGGACTCAAATCCTGCAGTGCCAGACGTGTCCCCCTGCTTAAGCCAGTACATGTCCAGGCCCATCTGAAGTTTGCTAGAGAGCATTTGGATGATCCAGAAGAAGATTGGGAGAATGTCATATGGTCAGATGAAACCAAAATATAACTTTTTGGTAAAAACTCAACTCGTCGTGTTTGGAGGACAAAGAATGCTGAGTTGCATCCAAAGAACACCATACCTACTGTGAAGCATGGGGGTGGAAACATCATGCTTTGGGGCTGTTTTTCTGCAAAGGGACCAGGACGACTGATCCGTGTAAAGGAAAGAATGAATGGGGCCATGTATCGTGAGATTTTGAGTGAAAACCTCCTTCCATCAGCAAGGGCATTGAAGATGAAACGTGGCTGGGTCTTTCAGCATGACAATGATCCCAAACACACCGCCCGGGCAACGAAGGAGTGGCTTCGTAAGAAGAATTTCAAGGTCCTGGAGTGGCCTAGCCAGTCTCCAGATCTCAACCCCATAGAAAATCTTTGGAGGGAGTTGAAAGTCCGTGTTGCCCAGAAACAGCCCCAAAACATCACTGCTCTAGAGGAGATCTGCATGGAGGAATGGGCCAAAATACCAGCAACAGTGTGTGAAAACCTTGTGAAGACTTACAGAAAACGTTTGACCTCTGTCATTGCCAACAAAGGGTATATAACAAAGTATTGAGATAAACTTTTGTTATTGACCAAATACTTATTTTCCACCATAATTTGCAAATAAATTCATAAAACATCCTACAATGTGATTTTCTGGATTTTTTTCCCTCATTTTGTCTGTCATAGTTGAAGTGTACCTATGATGAAAATTACAGGCCTCTCTCATCTTTTTAAGTGGGAGAACTTGCACAATTGGTGGCTGACTAAATACTTTTTTGCCCCACTGTATATACATACATGCATACATACAGTGGCAAGAAAAAGTATGTGAACCCTTTAGAATTACCTGGATTTGTGCATAAACTGTTAATAAAATGTTATCTGATCTTCATCTAAGTCACAACAATAGGCAAACATAGTCTGCTTAAACTAATAACTCACAAATAATTATAATTGTTCATGTTTTTATTGAACACACCGTGTAAACATTCACAGTGCAGGTTGGAAAAAATATGTGAACCCTTGGATTTAATAAAAGGTTGACCCTCCTTTTGCAGCAATAACCTCAACCAAACGTTTTCTGTAGTTGCGGATCAGACTTGCACAACGGTCAGGAGGAATTTTGGACCATTCCTCTTTACAAAACTGTTTCAGTTCCACAATATTCTTGGGATGTCTGGTGTGAACCGCTCTTTTGAGGTCATGCCACAGCATCTCAATCGGGTTGAGGTCAGGACTGACTGAGCCTCTCCAGAAAGCGTATTTTCTTCTGTTCAAGCTATTCTGTTGTTGATTTACTTCTGTCTTTTGAGATGTTGTCCTGTTGCATCACCTAACTTCAGTTGAGCTTCAATTGGCGGACAGATAGCCTTACATTCTCCAGCAAAATGTCTTGATAAACTTGGGAATAATTTTTCCGGCGATGATAGCAAGCTGTCCAGGCCTTGAGACAGCAAAGAAGCTCCAAACCATGATGCTCCCTCCACCATTGTTTACAGTTGGGATGAGGTTTTAATGTTGGTGTGCTGTGCTTTTTTTTTCTCCACACATAGTGCTGTGTGTTCCTTCCAAACAACACAACTTTAGTTTCATCTGTCCACAGAATATTTTGCCAGTAGCGCTGTGGAACATCTAGGTGCTCTTTTGCGAACTTCAGACGTGCAGCAAGGTTTTTTTGGACAGCAGTGGCTTCTTCCATGGTGTCCTCCCATGAACACCCTTCATGTTTAGTGTTTTAGGTATTGAAGACTCGTCAACAGAGATGTTAGCATCTTCCATAGATTTCTGTAAATCTTTGGCTGACACTCTAGGATTCTTCTTAACCTCATTGAGCATTCTGCACTGTGCTCTTGCAGTCATCTTTGCAGGATGGCCACTCCTAGGGAGAGTAGCAACAGTGCTGAAATTTCTCAATTTATAGACAATTTGTCTTACCGTGGACTAACTTTTAGAGATACTTTTGTAACACTTTCCAGCTTTATGCAAGGCAACAATTCTTTAATCTTAGGTCTTCTGAGATCTCTTTTTTTTGAGACATGGTTCTTCTCAGGCAATGTTTCTTGTGAATAGCAGATCCACATTTTGTAAATGTTTTTTATGGGGCAGGGCAGCTCTAACCAAAATCTCCAATCTCGTCTCATTGATTCGACTCCAGGTTAGTTGACCCCTGACTCCAATTAGCTTTTGAAGAAGTCATTAGCCTAGGGGTTCACATACTTTTTCCAACCTACACTGTGAATGTTTAAATTATGTATTCAATACAAATACAATAATGTGTGTGTTATTAGTTTAAGGAAACTGTTTATTGTTGTGACTTAGATGAAGATCAGATAACAACATTTTATGTCAAATTTAATCCAGGTAATTCCAAAGGGTTCACATACTTTTCCTTGCCACTGTACATACAGTGGGGAGAACAAGTATTTGATACACTGCCGATTTTGCAGGTTTTCCTACTTACAAAGCATGTAGAGGTCTGTCATTTTTATCATAAGTACACTTCAACTGTGAGAGACGGAATCTAAAACAAAAATCCAGAAAATCACATTGTATGATTTGTAAGTAATTAATTAGCATTTTATTGCATGACATAAGTATTTGATCACCTACGAACCAGTAAGAATTCCGGCTCTCACAGACCTGTTAGTTTTTCTTTAAGAAGCCCTCCTTTTCTCCACTCATTACCTGTATGAACTGCACCTGTTTGAACTCGTTACCTGTATAAAAGACACCTGTCCACACACTCAATCAAACAGACTCCAACCTCTCCACAATGGCCAAGACCAGAGAGCTGTGTAAGGACATCAGGGATACATTGTAGACCTGCACAAGGCTGGGATGGGCTACAGGACAATAGGCAAGCAGCTTGGTGAGAAGGCAACAACTATTGGCGCAATTATTAGAAAATGGAAGAAGTTGAAGATGACGGTCAATCACCCTCGGTCTGGGGCTCCATGCAAGATCTCACCTCGTGGGGCATCAATGATCATGAGGAAGGTGAGGGATCAGCCCAGGACTACACGGCAGGACCTGGTCAATGACCTGAAGAAAGCTGGGACCACAGTCTCAAAGAAAACCATTAGTAACACACTACTGGATTAAAATCCTGCAGCGCACGCAAGGTCCCCCTGCTCAAGCCAGCGCATGTCCAGGCCCGTCTGAAGTTTGCCAATGACCATCTGGATGATCCAGAGGAGGAATGGGAGAAGGTCATGTGGTCTGATGAGACAAAAATAGAGCTTTTTGTTTTAAACTCCACTCGCCGTGTTTGGAGGAAGAAGAAGGATGAGTACAACCCCAAAAACACCATCCCAACCGTGAAGCATGGAGGTGGAAACATCATTCTTTGGGGATGCTTTTCTGCAAAGGGGACAGGACGACTGCACCGTATTGAGGGGAGGATGGATGGGGCCATGTATCGCGAGATCTTGGCCAACAACCTCCTTCCCTCAGTAAGAGCATTGAAGATGGGTCGTGGCTGGGTCTTCCAGCATGACAACGACCCGAAACACACAGCCAGGGCAACTAAGGAGTGGCTCCGTAAGAAGCATCTCAAGGTCCTGGAGTGGCCTAGCCAGTCTCCAGACCTGAACCCAATAGAAATTCTTTGGAGGGAGCTGAAAGTCCGTATTGCCCAGCGACAGCCCCGAAACCTGAAGGATCTGGAGAAGGTCTGTATGGAGGAGTGGGCCAAAATCCCTGCTAAAGTGTGTGCAAACCTGGTCAAGATCTACAGGAAACGTATGATCTCTGTAATTGCAAACAAAGGTTTCTGTACCAAATATAAAGTTCTGCCTTTCTGATGTATCAAATACTTATGTCATGCAATAAAATGCAAATTAATTACTGAAAAATCATACAATGTGATTTTCTGGATTTTTGTTTTAGATTCCATCTCTCACAGTTGAAGTGTACCTATGATAAAAATTACAGTCCTCTACATGCTTTGTACGTAGGAAAACCTGCAAAATCGGCAGTGTATCAAATACTTGTTCTCCCCACTGTATATACATACAGTTGAAGTCGGAAGTTTACTTACACTTAGGTTGAAGTCATTAAAACTCGTTTTTCAACCACTCCACAAATTTCTTGTTAACAAACTAAAGTTTTGGCAAGTCGGTTAGGACATCTACTTTGTGCATGACACAAGTTATTTTTCCAACAATTGTTTACAGACAGATTATTTCACTTATAATTAACTGTGTCACAATTCCAGTGGGTCAGAAGTTTACATACACTAAGTTGACTGCCTTTAAACAGCTTGTAAAATTCCAGAAAATGATGTCATGGCTTTAGAAACTTCTGATAGGCTAAGTGACATCATTTGAGTCGGTTGGAGGTGTACCTGTGGATGTATTTCAAGGCCTACCTTCAAACTCAGGGCCTCTTTGCTTGACATCATTGGAAAATCAAAATAAATCAGCCAAGACCTCAGAAAAACAATTGTATACCTCCACAAGTCTGGTTCATCCTTGGGAGCAATTTCCAAATGCCTGAAGGTACCACGTTCATCTGTTCAAACAATAGTACGCAAGTATAAACACCATGGGACCATGCGTCCGTCATACCACTCAGGAAGGAGATGCGTTCTGTCTCCTAGAGATGAACGTACTTTGGTGTGAAAAGTGCAAATCAATCCCAGAACAACAGCAAAGGACCTTGTGAAGATGCTGGAGGAAACAGGTTGTCGAATTTTTACTAAGATTAAATGTCAGGAATTGTGAAACTGAGTTGAAATGTATTTGGCTAAGGTGTATGTAAACTTCTGACTTAAACTGTATACACATATACATACACATATATATGTGTATCATACTATGCAGTGTGTGTACCTATGTGTTTTCCAGGCTAACAGCAGCACATGGTCGGTGTTGGAGCTGCAGAGTGGCAGCACAGAGGGGGGACAGCAGCAGTTCCGTGTGGTGAGGTACTGGAGAGAGGACCATGGTGCTAAGGTGAGCTCATGTCTTTGGTCACTGATTCACAGGATCCATGGATTCTTGGCTAGTTATTATGTCATTAGGATGAACTATCCCTATTTGGGTGGACTATCCCTACTACCTGTTTGGTCTGCTGTCTTGTCTGTCTGTCAGTCAGCAGCTGTGCAGGACAAGCAGGTGTTCCTCTCCATGTCAGAGGAGGCTGTGGAGGTCTACCAGACTCTCAGGAAGGAGCTGCAGGTCAGAGGACTCACACTGAGGACCTCCCTCCCTCCAGAGGCTCCGGATCTGGGCTCTGCCATCCTGCATCAGGTCAGACACTCCCCCTTATGTATAGACACATAGTTTCTTAAAAATACAGACAGACACAACATATTATATCAGATTTGCCCTTTTTTACCCATCACCTGAGAAATACTCTAATAGATGTTGGCACTCCACTGTAAGATTTGGATTCTATGTGATTCTGTACAGCACTACAGTAATCAGTGCTGTGGGTGCCAGTCAGGGGTTGATTGACATGTCTTGTGTGATTGATAGCTGCTGCTGGAGGAGAAGCTGAGTTGCATCAGCCTATCACAGGAAGTGGGTGTGTTCGTGGAGCTGCTCTGGGCAGAGGCCCTTGGTTGTCTGGACAATGTCCTCAAGGTTCCAATCACCAGCCTCAGTCTCAACGATGTAAGTGAGCTGTGGTTGGCTCGCAGTGTTCATGATGCATACTGTATTAGTCTGTCTTTCTGTTGGTCTCTGAGTACTTGTGCTCATTGAAGCTGTATCGTTGTTGTGTAGGTGAGCAGGGCTGAGGGGCTGCTGCTACAGGTCCAGAGGAAGCTGAGGGCGAGACAGGGGGAGGGGCCAGACACTGAGGTGGCTTCTCTGATGGAGGAGGTCTACACCCTCCTGCCACACAAAACTGATCTGTCCCATCTCCCTCTCCACACTAAACTCATCTCATCGCAACTGGACCTCTGCCAGGTAACACTATGTTATTTTTTAGCAGAATGAACACAGTTTAAATGACATGGGATCCAATCCCAACCCAACCACTTATTGACTTTCTCCCCTCTACATATCTATAGTCCTAGCCTATATCATGTGTGTGTGTGTGTGTGTGTGTATTTATATATATTACATCTATATATATTTACAGTATATCACAAAAGTGAGTACACCCCTCACATTTTTGTAAATATTTGAGTATATCTTTTCATGTGACAACACTGAAGAAATGACACTTTGCTACAATGTAAAGTAGTGAGTGTACAGCTTGTATAACAGTGTAAATTTGCTGTCCCCTCAAAATAACTCAACACACAGCCATTAATGTCTAAACCGCTGGCAACAAAAGTGAGTACACCCCTAAGTGAAAATGTCCAAATTGGGCCCAATTAGCCATTTTCCCTCTCTGGTGTCATGTGACTCGTTAGTGTTACAAGGTCTCAGGTGTGAATGGGGAGCAGGTGTGTTAAATTTGGTGTCATCGCTCTCACACTCCCTCATACTGACTGTTCACTGGAAGTTCAACATGGCACCTCATGGCAAAGAACTCTCTGAGGATCTGAAAAAAAGAATTGTTGCTCTACATAAAGATGGCCTGGGCTATAAGAAGATTGCCAAGACCCTGAAACTGAGCTGCAGCACGGTGGCCAAGACCATACAGCGGTTTAACTGGACAGGTTCCACTCAGAACAGGCCTCGCCATGGTCGACCAAAGAAGTTGAGTGCACGTGCTCAGCGTCATATCCAGAGGTTGTCTTTGTGAAATAGACGTATGAGTGCTGCCAGCATTGCTGAAGGTGTGGGGGGTCAGCCTGTCAGTGCTCAGACCATACGCCGTACACTGCATCAAATTGGTCTGCAAGGCTGTCGTCCCAGAAGGAAGCCTCTTCTAAAGATGATGCACAAGAAAGCCCGCAAACAGTTTGCTGAAGACAAGCAGACTAAGGACATGGATTACTGGAACCATGTCCTGTGGTCTGATGAGACCAAGATAAACTTATTTGGTTCAGATGGTGTCAAGCGTGTGTGGTGGCAACCAGGTGAGGAGTACAAAGACAAGTGTGTCTTGCCTACAGTCAAGCATGGTGGTGGGAGTGTCATGGTCTGGGGCTGCATGAGTGCTGCCGGCACTGGGGAGCTACAGTTCATTAACCATGAATGCCAACATGTACCGTGACATACTGAAGCAGAGCATGATCCCCTCCCTTCGGAGACTGGGCCGCAGGGCAGTATTCCAACATGATAATGACCCCAAACACACCTCCACTGACGACCACTGCCTTGCTAAAGAAGCTGAGGGTAAAGGTGATGGACTGGCCAAGCATGTCTCCAGATCTAAACCCTATTGAGCATCTGTGGGGCATCCTCAAATGGAAGGTGCAAGGTCTCTTAACATCCACCAGCTCTGTGATGTCGTCATGGAGGAGTGGAAGAGGACTCCAGTGGCAACCTGTGAAGCTCTGGTGAACTCCATGCTCAAGAGGGTTAAGGCAGTGCTGGAAAATGATGGTGGCCACACACAATATTGACACTTTGGGCCCAATTTGGACATTTTCTCTTAGGGGTGTACTCACGTTTGTTGCCAGCGGTTTAGACATTAATGGCTGTGTGTTGAGTTATTTTGAGGGGACAGCAAATTTACACTGTTATACAAGCTGTACACTCACTACTTTACATTGTAACAAAGTGTCATTTCTTCAGTGTTGTCACATAAAGATATACTCAAATATTTACAAAAATGTGAGGGGTGTACTCACTTTTGTGATATACTGTATATACAGTGGGGAGAACAAGTATTTGATACACTGTCGATTTTGCAGGTTTTCCTACTTACAAAGCATGTCATGCAATAAAATGCAAATTAATTACTTAAAAATCATACAATGTGATTTTCTGGGTTTTAGATTCCATCTCTCACAGTTGAAGTGTACCTATGATAAAAATTACAGACTTCTACATGCTTTGTAAGTAGGAAAACCTGCAAAATCGTCAGTGTATCAAATACTTGTTCTCCCCACTGTATATATATATATATATATCTCACACAATTAAATGAACACTAACATGGATCTTTATTGTAGTTGATCAGAGACGTGCTGAATGTGAGCGAGGCAACACTGAGAAGCCCCATCCCTTCCTGTCTGGGGAAGTACCGCGCCCTGAGGTGCAGCATTGAAAGAGTTTCCCCTGGTCCTGAATTTCTGTATGTCACTGAACTTCTACACGACAGGTACTGACCCACTCCAACGGGGCCTAAAATGTACTTTTTGGTCCACCAGCCACTGTGGCAGGTAGATGAACAAATATTTCAGTCACATCCATAATTACATTTAAAAAACACACCAAAAACAGATTGTTTGTTTCCTTGTCGCTCATTGTTGAAATTAGCATTATGACTATCTTTAATTAAATCATTCAAAAACCTTTATTAATGCAATTGCTGACAGAAGTTGACAACAGGAACATAACGCATGTTTCCGAGTAAATTCTGCATCAAAGAAAAGCTTTTTATTTTATTCAACCCGATGTCCAGCCCTAGTGATGTCACTGCCTACGTCATTATCTTCTACTTATGAGACCAAAACCATGCCTACACAACACTAAAACTCTTGTTTATATAGCTATCTAAAAGCTTAGCAGTAAATGTCCAAGTTGATTTATAGTGGAATGTCTGACTAATCTCTTATCTCTTACACTCCCCTGCAGAATTCTGTCTTCACAGGCACACATTTCTCAGACAGTTTCTTCGTAATAAGCAGAGAGACTAGAAACATACTGTGGAACCATATTAAACCTCATAATGTATATATATTGTTAATCTGTAGTCTAGGACACTATAAATGTAAGGAGGGAGGGGTCTTATAACTCCTCCCCTTCTATTAATACAATATAAGCATAATCAATTATTATAATACATCAAACATTTGGTACAGCCCCTATCATGACCCCTAGGTGAACCTCTTACAAGATGACCATGCTTTGTAATGCTTCTATAGCAATTAATGTATTGGTACATTTACATTTAAGTCATTTAGCAGACGCTCTTATCCAGAGCGACTTACAAATTGGTGCATTCACCTTAAGAAGCAATGTGGTATATTGCTCAATTTCATTACATTTTTTTGTGACCTGAGACAAAATGTTCAGCTGCCCTTTTAAGAGCGGGAGGTTACTGTGGTAATGGGGCCACTCGAGTCATTACGTCTGTGTGTGTGTGTGTGGATCTGACTAGGGCATCTCTTCGCTATCAGTTGAAGCAGCAGAGTCAAACTAACGTTGAAAAACAACCCAGCTTGTGAACAAAGCAATGTAAATAGCCAAGAAACATGAGGACAAAGTCTAACTTTGCAAACTTTAGAGTAAATTAGACCAACTTTTATGCCTGTGCGCAGCGCCTCCTAAAATGTATCTATCAGCACTTCACTCAGTGAGCACAGCTCCCCTGCCAGGCAGTTTTGCTGCGTGCGGTAGAATATAGGATTCCTATTTCTTTGTGCAATTAGCAGTTATGAAACCAAACTGCAGAAATACTTTGAAAAAAGCTACTGCAGCATTTTTCTAACCCAACTCGCACATATGCTCATACTTGACTTTTAACTTTTTATTTGCGAATGTAATGCTCGGATTGTAGAGCCCTGCGAATTGACCACCCGCCAACGTGGCTGCTGAAATAGACATTCTTACACACCAGTATCTAAATCTACCCATGGGTGGCCGGTGTTCATTTTATGCCCTACACTCCAGTGTGTGTGCATGTGCGTGCTTGTGTGTTTAACTCTGCATCTCTCTCCTACAGACAGGTGCAGATCTTGCAGGTGCTGAGAGTAAACAGAGGGGTAGAGCTACAGATGTTTAGGGAGGAGCTGGGGAACGTTAAGCCCCTCCTCCACTCCTCCAGCCCCAGCAGCTTTGTGGGGATCCTGTCTCGGTGAGCACACACACGCACACCAATGATTGACATATTGTACATGACTGATGTGATATGTTGCCAATTCTGTCTATAGGGGTCTGTTGCTGCCCAGAGTTGGAGTGGAGCACCATGGGATTGAGAGAACAGACATTGGGAACTTGGGCGGTGGCATCTACTTCAGTGATGCAATGAGGTCAGTGGACAACATTATATGCCAAATATATTCTATTGAGACACTGCAAATATATTCTGTTTGTATACGAACAGCACTAGTTTGAAATAATGTAATATATTCTCTGTTTATCAGCAGCAGTATGAAGTATTGTCAATATACTCTCTGTGTGTATCCTCAGTACCAGTTTGAAGTACTCTAAGCCCAGTGTGACGGACGGCAGTCGGTTGCTGCTGGTGTGTGACGTGGCGTTGGGGCGCTGTACTGACCTCCAAAAGAGGGACAGCAGCCTGACTCACTCCCCTGAAGGATACCACAGTGTACACGGGGTTCGCCACACCCCCAAGAAACCCTCAGAGTTTGACGTAACCCTTTTTAAAAATTCTGTACCTGCGTTTGTTCAGTGCTAATGCTGACATTGTAATGTTCAGATTGTGTGCGTGCTTCCGTCCGTGCGTGCGGTTCCCTGCGTGTTTGTGTTTCTGATATGTGTGTGTATTCCAGGATGATGAGTATGTGGTGTACAGCCCGGAGCAGGTGAGGCTGCAATATGTGGTACAGTTCAGACTGGAGGAGGACCAGCTGAAGGACTTCCAGCCCACCATAGATACTTCTTCTACCGAGCTTCCGCTTCCTGTCTCTCCGTCTGACCTCCGTAAGAACTCAATTAAATACATCTTTATTGTAAACTTACAACCAAACTCAGGGCCATACGTAATGCTGACCCAATAGAAACAGTAACAAAGCATTCTCTCCAACCCTGTTTTGGTAAAAAGCTGATGGATGGGGCTGGATGGGCTGGATGAATGTAACCCTATGCCAATGCTATATCATGGCCAGCCATGATATCAAAATTATAGATTTAACCATGTTTTGAGGTTATACATATAATTAATTTATAAGTCCAAATGGATGTAACAACTGCTGATTGCCCCTTTTTGAAGAGCAAAAAAATAGACAAGACCTAAAATAAGTACATTTGCTTGTTCTGAGGCTGTTATTGATGACCTGTGTGTAGTGTCCTGTGGTGAGGATGTTGGGAGTTGTAAGAACCCTCTAGAGGAGGTGACTGCAGGCCTGTTGGACTGCTCTGGACAACCTCTCCCCCTACAGGCCGTTCATGTCAGGGCCAGGCTGATGGATCTGCTCTCCCAGGTACGACTGGACTGGACTAGATTAGTCCATTTCAGTCCAGTCTAAACTAGACTATACTGGACTGTACCATATTTGACTGGACATCAGTCCTTAAGTAACAGGCCTCTCTCCTATTGGCTACCAGGTCATCATCTTCCAGACATACACCAATCAGAGCACCGCCCCCATTGAAGCCAAGTACGTCTTCCCATTGGATGATTCTGCTGCTGTGTGTGGCTTTGAGGCCTTCATCAATGGGAAACATGTAATGGGACAGGTAATTCACCCTCACCCTCTCAGCAGCACACAGTGATCAGTTATGCATGTGTAGTATTGTGTTGTGAGCTGTTGTGTTGTGTCCCTCTGTCCCAGGTGAAGGAGAAGCAGCAGGCGCGTAAAGAGTATAAACAGGCCATAGAGAGAGGCCATGGAGCTTACCTAATGGACCAGGATGCACCTGTACGTCTCTCCCTACCTCCTTACCTCTCTGCAGACACACTTTGTCACTTTACATTGAACAGGAAATAGAATGTGTCAAACGTGAACATGCTCTCTTTAGTACAGACAGTGTGTCATATGCTGAGCTTTCAGATCATTCTTTTAAATCAGATAATGATTATCCTATGGTTGAAATAATCTGTGGTTTCAGTCTTATGTCTTGCGTCATGACGGTGATGTCATCTTTGCGTCCTCTCAGGATGTTTTCACCATCAGCGTTGGGAACCTGCCGGCCGGTGCCACCGTCCTTATCAAAGTTACCTTCGTCACCGAGCTGGTCATTATGGAGGGCTTGATCAACTTTTCGTTGCCCGGTAGTGTGGCACCATGGCAACAGAGCTCAGCGCTCAACCAGAGGACTCAGGTAGGAGGGACTAGATTGATTGATTTTATATGTTATTAATGATGCGTTTAGGTTTGCGTCATGTGTGTGCCATTGTGTGTGTCTGTAGGTGACTTTGGAAAAGGTGTGTGTGACCAACCTGGATTCCCAAGGGTGAGTGTTCCTCTTAACCAGCTCTGTAGATGGATGGGTACACCATTCCTGTATCCTTATCATTACTTAATGATCCCTTGTCCTCATATTGACCTGTAGTGTCTGTCTGTCTTTCCTCGTTCTGACCTGTAGTGTCTGTGTCTCTCCTCGTTCTGACCTGTAGTGTCTGTCTCTCTCCTCGTACTGACCTGTAGTGTCTGTTTGTCTCTCTCCTCATA
This sequence comes from Salvelinus alpinus, assembly GCF_045679555.1. NCBI lineage: Eukaryota > Metazoa > Chordata > Actinopteri > Salmoniformes > Salmonidae > Salvelinus > Salvelinus alpinus. Next base: position 31,037,904 of record NC_092099.1, read on the forward strand.
CTGACCTGTAGTGTCTGTCTGTCTCTCTCCTCATACTGACCTGTAGTGTCTGTCTGTCTCTCTCCTCAAACTGACCTGTAGTGTCTGTCTGTCTCTCTCCTCATACTGACCTGTAGTGTCTGTCTGTCTCTCCTCATACTGACCTGTAGTGTCTGTCTGTCTCTCTACTCATACTGACCTGTAGTGTCTGTCTGTCTCTCCTTAGGGAGTTCAGTCTGGACATGTCCATTGAGATGCCCAATGAGATCATCAACCTGCACTGTCTCACACACAAAGTCAAGATCAAGGTAACACAGCAGGCCGAGCAGTGTATGTGCATACTTCCGTGCGTGTGTGTAACACTGTGTGTGTTGTGTTAACCCCAGAGGACCGACTGTAAGGCGGTGGTGAGGACATGTCCAGGTGAGACTCTGGGTCCAGATGGGTTCCTGGTCTGCTTCAGTCTGGCTCAGATCCACCTACCCAGGATGTGGGTGGAGAAACACCCAGATAAAGACAGCCAGGTCTATCTCTCCTTCTGTCTCTCTATACTGTACATCTGTCTCTCTTAAATACGGCCTGGTCTGTATCTCTCTATCTTTCCTTCCTTCTCTCTGTCTAATCATATCCATCTCTTTACGTTTCCCCCCCTTCCAGGCCTGTATGTTGGTATTTTACCCAGACTTTGAGCCCTGCCCCACCTCCAGCCCCATGTCCGGCTCCAATGAGGTGATCCTGCTGTTGGACTCATCTGAGTCCATGAGAGGAGAAGCTCTCCAGAACGCCAGGAGAATCGCCCTGCAGCTTCTTAATACCCTGGACCACCACAGCATTCGAGTCAACGTCATCTCCTTTGGCTCAGGTGGGCTCCTATTCAAACAGTCTCCAAACTGAGCTAAATCAACTTCATGTATCATGTCGTTTGCATTCGCTTTGTTAGTGGGGGATTTTTGTTGTTGCTTACTTCAGACGGATGAGTTTGACAGTAAGACACTAACTTTTCCCCCATACTTTTGTCTCATAGACCAGAAGGATGCTTTTCTCTCTGCCAACCCTCTAGTCGAGGCCCTCCAACCAGCCAAGAAGTTCATCATGGTGAGTGCTGACACAGGCCCAGGGGCCAATCACAATCTTTTATCATTAGTCTCTAGAATATTAGGCAAACATACAGTTTTTTGAGCATATAAAAAGCTCACTCAGAATATTTTTATGGAATATTCACAATCATTGGAGTATTATGTGCATGTAAATGTTGTCCTTGATCAAATTCTCATTTTCTGAATGATCCTTTCCCCTATTGTTAGTCCTCCCCACCTGTTGGGGGCAGCACTGAGCTGTGGAGGCCCCTGCGCAGCCTGAGTCTGTTGCCTCCGTCGCAGGGCGTGAGGAACCTGCTGCTGCTATCAGACGGTCACGTCCAGAACCAAGCCCTAACCTTGCAGCTGGTCAGACAGCATGCCCAGCACAGCCGCCTCTTCACCTGCGGCCTCAGCCCAACAGCTAATCGGCACATGTTGCGGGCCCTGGCCCAGGCAGGGGGGGGGGCCTATGAGTTCTTTGACACAAAGACAAAGCACACCTGGCGAGAGAAGGTACCAGCACACTTTTACAGCGACCTTTCCTATGTCTTTAGATGTCTGTATATTATCTTTGGTTCCAACACAACCACATAACATGTGGTCAACTTGGGTGAACTGTCCCTTTAAACAGATGTTTTTCTGTGTGTGTCTCAGGTGGCGTGCCAGGTGAAGCGCATCGTGTCTCCAGGCTGCAGCTCTGTGTCTGTGAAGTGGCAGCAGTTTAACCCCTCAGCTCCCCCTCCTGTCCAGGCCCCCTCTCAGCTCCACGCACTCTTCACTGACTGCCACACCCTGGTCTACGGCTTCGTGCCACACTGTACACAGGTATACTGTCACAGAGGCGTGTTTGTGTGTTTGTATGCATGCGTGCGTGTGTGGACATGCCCAGATCACAAAGCGCTGTGAGACTAACTTGTCCATGTGTCGGGTGCCGTAGGCCACTCTTCTTGGAGACCTGAGTGGTCAGAACATTGAGACAATGGTGTCCACCACTGAGCTACAGAAAACCAGGGGCACGGTGAGACCACCACACTCACTTCACCTTACTGTTTATACTGTCTCAGTCACACCTGTAATACATCTCTGTGTGTGTGTGCACGTGTTTCAGTTCCTTCATAAGCTCACAGCGAGGGCCGTTATCAGAGACTATGAGGATGGCAGTCTTCACACCAACGAGGCTGAACACGAGGTGTGGGGGAACATTAGATTGTGAATGGAGTAGTGTTGTCACAACCAGTATCGCTATACTACAACACCAGATTTTTCTTACCAAAAAAGAAAACACAAAGCAGGCTAATGTTCCTTTAAAAACCTACTTTATGTAAAATATTGTGTGCTTGGAAAAGAAACGTGACTCTGGGTGACAACATAAGGCTGTTTTTTACCAACATTAGGAGTGTTTTCCTCTGGAAATTAAGGCTGCTTCATGTTTTGTTTCCTTTCCTTCCTTCCTTCCTAGTATTGCGGTACTGGTATCGTGACAACCCTAGTATGGAGTGTGTACACTGTACCTATTCTGTGTTTATGGAAAGTTTTTTGTTTTATTTATATATATATATTATCAATTCTCTCAAGGGGAAGAAATCCGTAATGAAGTCCTTCATCATTGAGCTGAGCAAAGAGTTCTCCATCCTGTCTCAGTTCACCAGCTTTGTTGCCATCGAGGAGAGGGTACGTCTGCCAAACGCTAGTGTGTGTGCGCACACACATCGACAATACTTCAATACAAATGTAGAAAAATACAATGTTCTGATGTGTTCTTTCTCTCCCAGGACTCAGAGCAGCCTGACGTGGGCTTCACAGACGTTCCCAAACTGATCTCAGACGAGGACGTCGACTTCTTACCTTACCTTAGCTGGCAGGAGGAGGAATATGAGAGAGATGGGATGGACTCGGGATCAGACTCAATGTCAAACTTGCTGGATGGTGGGCCAGGGCATGTTTTATGCAGAAATATCTGTCTAGGGGGGATGGGGGAGGAGCATGAATCGATGGTTCAACTCCAGGTGGATGACAAATCATGGGAAGGATCTGTGAATTGGAACTTACGTTCCAAATCTCTAAATCAGAGTGCTACGGTTAAGGTGCCTCTTGGTAGTTCCTCTGACTTAATGGACTCTATGGTCTTTGCCAGCCCAGTGACCGTGTCCAAACCTCTAGATATGACTTTGAAGAGTGAAGGAGCTGTGACGGATGAAGAGATGGAGTGCTTTGATGACATGGTAGTGATCTGCTTCTTTCTTGCTGTTAACTATAAAGAAAAATGATTCCTGTCAATTCATAGTTTAATCACTGAACTGTTCTTGTTTTTGTTTTACAGGACTTTTGTTTTCAGGAATCTGAACACCCCCTTCTTGGCTCAGTAATCATGCATAGTGAGGCTCTGTCCTCTTCTTACTCTCCAACTCGCCACACGATTGCAGGTAGCCAATGCATACCAGTCACCCCATACCTTGCTACCAAAATGCTGGCTATAACTGTGGAGACGGATTTCATCCCTGAGCTGTCTGAGACCTTCCAGTCTCTCCCAAAGATAGTGAGGCATGGGAAGAGTAGACAGGTAGACTTTAGACGGGCGGAAAGACACAGGAAGGTTTGTGCCGGTCCGGCATTTGACCCTGTAGAGACACAGAAGAAGTCTCTCTCTGTTGCTGATGTGCCTCGTCCTCCTCCCTCTGTTCTTCAGTTCAAGTCTCACGTTTTTGCTTATGGTCTTTCTCCTCCACCCCGTGCTTCTGTCCTCAGTTCTCCTGGTCCTCCTCCATCTCGACTGCAGTCTTTCTCTGTCGCAGTTTCAGATGCTCTTCCTCCTCCACCCCCTGCTTCTGTCCTCAGTTCTCCTGGTCCTCCTCCATCTCGACCGCAGTCTTTCTCTGTCGCAGTTTCAGATGCTCTTCCTCCTCCACCCCCTGCTTCTGTCCTCAGTTCTCCTGGTCCTCCTCCATCTCGACTGCAGTCTTTCTCTGCCGCAGTTTCAGATGCTCTTCCTCCTCCACCCCCTGCTTCTGTCCTCAGTTCTCCTGGTCCTCCTCCATTTCGACTGCAGTCTTTCTCTGCCGCAGTTTCAGATGCTCTTCCTCCTCCCTCTGGTCTTGTCTCCAATGAGTTTCGAGCGATTAGATACGAGATGGGAGTTCATCCCAGACCTGGAGTTGGGGCTATCTCCCATACTGCTACCTTCCCGAAACTGCGAGCCGGTGGGGACCTGCTACTTTCCAAACCCCGAGAGCCCTATCCTGTGGAACTGCCAATGTGTGAGTCTAGCAAAATGTGGACCGTGGATAATAGCTTATCTGAGGATAAGGATTGTGGACTAGTGGAGATGGACCACTGGCAACCTTCTGTTGTCCCTGCCTCTGTGCCCCCATCAGGGTTTGGTTTCGGGGGCGGAAGGGCAGGGTCTCAAAGCAGCCAACCTCACGGCTCTTTGTTTGGGGCCACAGCCAGTGCATGTTACATTCCAGGTTTATATGAGGCTTCTTCAGCAGGCGGACCACCTCTGTGCTCGCTGTTTGGCAACACACCCACTCTTCCTGGAGGCTCAGCCAGATCAATGGGGTTAAGTTTTGAGGCACCACTTACTGGCGGACACCTCAACTCCCTTTTACCCACCACTCATGGCGCCTATCTGACCCAATCTTTATGGCCCTTAGTTGGATCCTCTCAGTTTGGTAGCTCTCTTAGGACACTACACCAACATCATGTACTACCACAAGCACAGAAACCTCTGGATATAAAAGAAAACGTACAAAAACTTGTCGGAGACAGTGAAAGGTATGTGTCAACGTCCGTTCGTCCGTCACTTTGTCTGTCTGTGTATGACCTCTATTGGAGACATGTATTGTTATGTGTAGCTCTGTGATATCCTAATGAGGTAGGTTTTGATTTCAGGAGGGGAGGTCTTGAATTCAGGAAGAATACTCTTGATGTAGTAAAATGGACAGAGATTTTTGCCCTCCAGCACTCGGTAAGTACAGCAAAGGTTCCCTTTTCTTAAGGCCTGTCTCATCTGCATAGAAAATACTATTATTGATAGAAAATATGAACTAATCATATCTCTGTATATACATTATATTGTTTATTGATAGTGCAGGAGCATGGATTGAATTCAGAAACAGATTTTCCAGATACTCAAAGCATTGTATGGGGAACTCACTTCATCGATACCAATGTGTGGCACCATTCGCCAATGAGCAATGGGAGCCATTTTGTGCCAAAAGGCTACCAACATGTTTTGTTTGTTCCAGGAAGGTTACTGGGAGTGCTCTGCCAGCCTGGGTTCCCTCCTCGGTGTGGATGTGGACTACTTTGCAAACGTCTTCCTGAAGAATAGAGGCATCAGCTCTCTAGGTAGGCTACACTACAGACTGATACAAGATAACTGTTTGTCTGGGAGTCTATGAACATTCAGTATAGGCTGTTTTTGAGCAGTAAGAAAAATTACACAAATATTGTGTGCGTGTGTCATCCAGGCGCTACAGAGGGTAGTGCTTACGGCCCAGTATATCACTGGGGCCAAGCTTCCTGCCATCCAGGACCTATATACTAGGCGGTGTCAGAGGAAGGCCCAAAAAATTGTCAAAGACTCCTGTCACCTAAGTCATAGACTGTTCTCTCTGCTACCGCATGGCAAGCAGTACCAGACCGCCAAGTCTAGGTCCAAAAGGCTCCTTAACAGCCTCTACCCCCAAGCCATAAGACTGCTGAACAATTTATCAAAATGCCACTCGAACTGTTTACATTGACCCCCCCTTTGTTTTTACGCTGCTGCTATTAACTGTTTATTATCTATCCATATTCACTTTACCCCTACCTACATTTACAAATTACTCAACTAACCTGTCTCCTGCACATTGACTCGTTACCGGTACCCCCTCTATATACAATATAGCCTCATTTATTGTTACTTTAAAAAATGTTTTACTTTAGTTTATTTTGTAAATATTTTCTTAACTGTATTGTTGTTGAAGGGCTTGTTAGTAAGCATTTCACAGTAAGGTCTACACTTGTTGTATTCAGCGCATTTGACAAATAAAAATTGATTTGTTGTGTGTCAGGTGTGAGGGCACATGCTGACATCCTGAGGCTGGTGGCCAGTCTGCTGGTGCTGCAGCTGATGAGGGTGAGGAGGCTAGAGGAGGGGAAGCTGCTGCTCAGCCTGTTCCGTCTGGACCTGGACCACTCTCCTCCTCAGCCCAGGTACAGTGGGTCTCCTCTCTCTGCTCCACTATATAACACCCCAAGCATTCAATCTAGAAAGTATGAGGGAAGTTCATGTGATTCATGTGTCTGTGTTTCTCTTTGGATAAGGGTATCTATGTATTGTTTTTGTTTGGTGCATTTCTCGATGCGTGTGTGTGCGCGCATGCACTAAATATGGTTACTGTCTGTGTTCCCCCAGGTGTGAGCGCTGGGAGGCGGTGAGGAGGGCGGTGGACTGGGTGTGTTGGGCAGACAGGGAGTACCCGTGTGTGTGCAGCAGGCTGGAGTTTGGCTGGGACTGGGAGTCGTCCACACGGCGGCTCCTGGGCATCGACCCCCCACACCCCCTCTCTCCCCTCATCATCCTCGGGTCCACAGGGGGAGTGAGGGCCCAATGACTTCCAGAAGGAGAAAGGTGTATGACCAGTATATACATCTGCAGCTTTTGATTTTACTATTTCACTTATTACGAGGTTAAGGTACTATTCTATACTGATAACCTTTTCACTGATCAAATCAGTTTTGTAATTCCAAATCTTTGCATTTAAAGGTGTGATATTATGTTTTCTCAAAATACAAGAGCAATCTAAAATGTATTGATACTCCTCAATCTATGGCCATGTTCTATATCCATACAGCTGTCAGTGTGTGATTTCAGTCATACTGATAAGACCTTGCTCCAATTTTCTTTGTTTTCTTTGTCTGACTGAAATAATCCTCTGATGGATAAGCAGAACAGCAGGTTAATGTGGTCATGCTATTGGTCACTCGGGTTCCAATTCGATCCTTTACACACACACCTTAAAGCCTTTCTAAAAGAATGGATTGATTTTAAGTGTCTGTTTCACAATATATAAACATAGTCAGCTTGAATCGGTGTGTGTTACAGCACGAAAGTCAAATCCAAAAGAACCCGACTCGCTACTGTTGTGTTCACTTACCAGGTTCACCACAAGGTGTCGCTATAAGAAAGGTTAATGACTATTAATAAAGATGTAAATGAATGCATACTGGGAGAAGAATAAGATGGATGCCTACACCATACAGTAAAGTCACGTTCATCTTACCTTTCAGCCTGGACTCTTACTGAGTAAGGTCTTCAGTTACTACATACTACACAACAGATAGCTGGTTGAGTAAGACCCTCTGTGTTCTGGATCCACTAGTTGCTGAAATTCCATAACTTTCATATTCTAACAACAACAAAAAATCTGAGTTAGCTTGCCATGATTACACAACATCCATGTCACTGTCAGTCCCCCTTCCTGTTGTCTCTTCTGACCCCTGATGACCTGAAGGTGTCAGAGGAAGATCCTCTTGGCCTTCTCTACAGCTATTCCAGTTCTGTCTTCAAATGATTGTTCACTTCTTTTGACAGAATTTCCTTGTACAACCTTTGGTAATATGGTTGACCAACTTGGCCACACTTGTTTCTGCTATTGAGACAGGTGCATGAACACACAAGAGCCAGATAATAAGGCCCCCACCAACCAGAGGCACGCCAATGACCAGGGAAAGAAAGTAGATGGTCATATATTTGTCAGTGAAAAGATCAGATCCAAATGTTTTTTTAAAGCGACAGTTGGCAATAAAGACACTTTTCATCCATCCCTGGGCAGTGTAAATATTTACATAATCTAACCAGGGGCAGCAGGTAGCCTAGTGGTTAGAGCGTTGTGCCAGTAACTGAAAGGTTGCTGGAACGAATCCCCGAGCTGCCAAGGTAAAAATCTGTCGTTCTGCCCCTGAGCAAGGCAGTTAAGGCAGCCCCCCACATCTCTGATTCAGAGGGGTTGGGTTAAATGCGGATTTTTAAAATAGGTATTAGACACATTCACATGTGGGATATATTAGTATTAAGGCATCTTCAGATGCTACAGAGTCTTCACGTGAATGAACATCACAGGCAAAATCCTAGGCTGTGTCACGCACTGGAGGGGGCATTGTTTATTAGCACACATGCTTCACACATTTTTTGTCTAGCAGCCCAGGGGAAAATAATATGACCTTTAAATATGTATTTTATTGATGTATCTAATTTGTGATACATTTGTCAGTTACCATTGAACATTTGACCAGCATTTAGCCTTTTTGCATTATAAAAAAAAACATTCTGAACATAATATAAACTGTCACAACTGAGTCAGTCTTGTACTCAGTGATGACAAGTCTCTCCTCAGAGGTCAGGTTCTACTGGGAAGTCCCACGTGTTTGCAGTGGTTGTTGGTCTTCTAGCACACAAACCAGTCTCAGTTTATGAGAGCACCTATCCAGTTGAGTACTAAACTCAGAAATGTAATCACAAGTTTGGTAGATGAACAGAAGCAGTTGCAGCAGCTATAATTCCTGAAACACACACTGCATCTCTTGCGGCAAAACATCTTCTGCTAGATCTTAACAATTAGCATGATAACACAAGTAATTATAATGGGTGGACACAGCATGTACACTATGCCATGAGGGCCTATGGGTTGTATGCTGTACCATGCAGGCTTGAAGAAGCACGGAAGGTTCAAAATGTACTCCAAAATGAAGACAGCCAGGAAAACTAAAACATTGGCAGCTTTGGTCAACAGGGAGAGAAGTCTGAGGAATGTCAAAACTGAATACAACCTGAAATGGAACCCCCAGGGGGAAAGAAGGGGTCGACCCAGAAACCCTTGGAGGAGAGATGTCCAGGCAGAAATGACAAGAGAGCGGCCTAAACTAGTGCAACCTGGAAAAACTTGCTCGCCCAAACCAAGGGAGATGGACATTTGTCAAAGGCCTATGCTTCTATGGATTCAAGGGGAAGTCTGATTGTATTCATATATCCAGGGTTTGGGAGTAAGTGATTGCAACAAAAAAAAAAAAAATTGTCACATGCGCAGAATACAACAGGTGTAGACTTTACAGTGAAATGCTTACTTACAAGCCCTTAACCAACAATGCAGTTTTAAGAAAAATAAGTATTGAGTAAAAAATTGAAAATAAAAGTAACAAATAATTAAACAGCAGCAGTAAAATAACAATAGCGAGGCTATATACAGGGTGTACCGGTACAGAGTCAATGTGCGGGGGGGACCGGTTAGTCGAGGTAATTGAGGTAATATATACATGTAAGTAGAGTTAAAGTGACTATGCATAGATAATAAACAGAGAGTAGCAGCAGCGTAAAACAGTCTGGGTAGCCCGTTGATTAGCTGTTCATGAGTCTTATGGCTTGGGGATAGAAGCTGTTAAGAAGCCTTTTGGACATAGACTTGGCGCTCTGGTACTGCTTGCCATGCGGTAGCAGAGAGAACAGTCTATGACTTAGGTGGCTGGAGTCTTTGACCATTTTTTGGGCCTTCCTCTGACACCCCCTGGTATAGAGGTCCTGGATAGCAGGAAGCCTGGCCCCAGCGATGTACTGGGCCATACGCACTACCCTCTGTAGTGCCTTGCGGTCAGAGGCTGAACTGTTTCCATATTAGGCAGTGATGCAACCAGTCAGAATGCTCTCGATGGTGCAGCTGTGGAAACTTTTGAGGATCGGAGGACCCATGCCAAATGATTTCAGTCTCCTGAGGGGGAAAAGGCTTTGTCGTGCCCTCTTCATGACTGTCTTGGTGTGCTTGGACCATGTCAGTTTGTTGGTGATGTGGACCCCAAGGAACTTGAAGCTGTCAACCTGCTCCACTACAGCCCCGTCGATGAGAATGGGGGTGTGTTCGATCCTCCTTTTCCTGTAGTCCACAATCATCTCCTTTGTTGTGATCACGTTGAGGGAGAGGTTGTTGTCCTGGCACCACATGGCCAGGTCTCTGACCTCCTCCCTGTAGGCTGTCTCATCGTTGTTGGTGATCAGGCCTACCACCGTTGTGTCATCTGCAAACTTGATGATGGTGTTGGAGTCGTGCCTGGCCATGCAGTCATGAGGGAACAGGGAGTACAGGAAGGGACTGAGCACGCACCCCCAAGGGGCCCCCATTTTGAGGATCAGCATGGCGGAACGGTTGTTACCTACCCTTACCACCTGGGGGCGGCCTGTCAGGAAGTCCAGGATCCAGTATTAGAGGGAGGTGTTTAGTCTCAGGGTCCTTAGCTTGGTGATAAGTTTTGAGGGCACTATGGTGTTGAACGCTGAGTTTTAGTCAATGAATAGCATTCTCACATAGGTGTTCCTTTTGTCCAGGTGGGAAAGGGCAGCGTTGAGTGCAATAGAGATTGCATTATCTATGGATCTGTTGGGGCGGTATGCAAATTGAGTGGGTCTAGGGTTTATGGGATAATGGTGTTGATGTGAGCCATGACCAGCTTTTCAAAGCACTTCATGGCTACAGATGTGAGTGCTACGGGTCGGTAGTCATTTAGGCAGGTTACCTTAGTGTTCTTGGGCATAGGGACTATGGTGGTCTGCTTGAAACATGTTGGTATTACAGATTCAGGGACAGGTTGAAAATGTCAGTGAAGACACTTGCCAGTTGGTCAGCGCATGCTCAGAGTACACGTCCTGGTAATCTGTCTGGCCCTGCGGCCTTGTGAATGTTGACCTGTTTAAAGGTCTTACTCACATCGGCTATGTAGAGCGTGATCACACAGTCGTCCGGAGCAGCTGATGCTCTCATGCATGTTTCAGTGTTACTTGCCTCGAAGCGAGCATAGAAGTAAGGCATTTTAATTAATTATATGAAGAGTGCCTTGGTCCTCCTTTCTTTTTGATGACCAATTTACCTCTTTTACCAAAGAGCACCTTCTATCTACCAAAATGTACTATTGTGTACCTTAGTAGAGCTTCCCTTCCTCCTCTTTCTACGAGCATAGAAGTAATTTAGCTTGTCTGGTAGGCTTGTGTCACTGGGCAGCCCGCGGCTGTCCTTCCCTTTGTAGTCTGTAATAGTTTGCAAGCCCTGTCACATCCGACGAGCGTCGGAGCCGGTGTGGTTCTATCTTAGTCCTGTATTGATGCTTTGCCTGTTTGATGGTTCGTCGGAGGGCATAGCGGGATTTCTTATAAGCTTCCAGGTTAGAGTCCAGCTCCTTGAAAGAAGCATCTCTTCCTTTTAGCTCAGTGCGGATGTTGCCTGTAATCCATGGCTTCTGGTTGGGGTATGTACGTACAGTCACTGTTGGGACGAAGTCATCGATGCACTTATTGATGAAGCCAGTGACTGGTGGTGTACTCCTCAATCCCATCGGAAGAATCCCGGAACATATTCCAGTCTGTGCTAGCAAAACAGTCCTGTTGCTTAGCATCTGCTTCATCTGACCACTTTTTTATTGACCGGGTCACTGGTGCTTCCTGCTTTAGTTTTTGCTTGTAAGCAGGAATCAGGAGGATAGAATTATGGTCAGATTTGCAAAATGGAGGGCGAGGGAGAGCTGTGTATGCGTCTCTCTGAGTGGAGTAAAGGTGGTCGAGTTTTTTTTCCCTCTGGTTGCACGTTCAACATGCTGGTAGAAATTAGGTAAAACGGATTTAAGTTTCCCTGCATTAAAGTCCCTGGCCATAAAGTCCCCGGCCACTATGACCGCAGCCTCTGATGAGCATGTAATAAGATATATGTAATCTGATAACAAAAAAACGGTAACTGTAATCAGTTACGTTACCAGCAAAAATACTGTAATCAGATTAGATACTTTTGAAAAACTAGATAATTAGTTATTGGATTACTGTTAAATTCAGAAAGGATGCTTGTGAGAAAGAAAATATACATTATGACACCTTTCTGTTTTCTCAATGGCATTCAATTCATCATCGAAAAAAGGTGCAAGTTTGCGTTTGTTCCTCTTGAGCGAGTCTGAACACAAGTCAAAGACCACTATGACACACCAACTACATTTGATGGTTCCTTTTTGTCTTCTGATGCCTCTTAAGGGGAAGGTAATTCACAAGTAACTGAAGGTAATCAGATTACATTACGGAGTTTGGGTAATCCAAGTTAGGTTACCGATTTACAATTTTGGACAAGTAACTAGTAACTAAGTGACAATATTGACTCAAGAAGAGTTCAATGTTTGATATTGCATTAATGCCTTACGGTGGGTGTGGCGCTTCTGTCAATCTCATATGTAGCTGCTGTAGACGACACATCATACGATACTGTTTGTGGACTCTGGTCAAGGGAGCAGCTGGAACTATCATAACCCTGTAAATATAGACACAGCTACCAAGGAGCCATGGCCTCCCTTGGACAGATCATCTTCTGGGGGTGAGGCCTCTATTCAATATGTCTTTCTAAAAATATGGTGGTTGGAGGCCAGCAACAGCTTTGCTTCATATCACCAACAAGTGCATAGTCAGTTGAACTTATAATTGGATATTGTGATGTTCAATTGACTTGGAAGGTTCTTGCTAGATCTTGCTTGATTTTTTTCATCTACATTTCCAGGATGATAGTCATGATCTTTGTAGCTGCTGGATTCATCATTCTCATCTTGTTTGTGTCATTTGCAGGTTTGTAGTGAAAATATGGATCTTTCTATAAACAAAGGGGCTAATGTGTGACATTAGGGTCAACATTTCTAAATGGTTTGATATACATTTAAATACGATGTTCTAGCAGCTTCACATTTGTAGTTACAGGGATAAGAGTCTATATAGGGAAAATGAGACCATAACTCCTAGCAACAACAGAACATCAACATGTCATTCAAAATATCTCATGAAACAAGGAGATTGTATGTTTCTTTGTCATGCCTATTAACCAGGTCTGTTTGTGCTTTAGTCAACTTCTCTCTGTATATCCATGCTAAACATTCCAGAAGAATGAAAAAGTTAAATAACAGCATTTCTATATATTTTTTATAGTTTATTCGAGTACAAAAATATAATACAATGGGTTCTGTCAACAAAATCATAGACAATAACTAATAATGGAATCCTTATATTCAGTAAACTTTTCAAGCTGTGTGTGTGCGTTTGCGTAAAAACTAGACATCACATTCTTGCTTCTTCTGTCCTTGTTTCCTCCATTCCTTGCCTCTCCTTGAAAGAGCATTGGAGCAGGAGTGGAGGAACCTTCCCTTCTCTTCCCCAATGTGCTTTGAGAGGGAGGTGAGGAATGGATGAAACAAGAGGAGAACCTCAATTGCATTTCCTTCATTCCTAACATCCTTTCTCCTTGCCTCCTTCTCAATACCCATTGGATAAGGGGAAAGGGGAGGATGCAATGAATCAGGGAAATGCAAATGAGATTCTCCCAAGGACAGAGGAAGCAAGTGTTTGACAGCTATTAAATGTTTTTGACAGTGCCAGACTGACTGACTGACTGAGCAACCATAATCCCCATGGCCTGTCCATAAACCACTCCTAGTCCCTACTGCCCAGAGTCGAGACACTTGTGGAGATCTGAGAGGGATTGATGAGTGGTGACATGGTGAAAGCTCCACCTTACCCTCTGATAGGCTTGGTGGAATTTTGGCAGTATTGCTTACAAATGTCCAATTCTCTCAGATCTCCACAAATGTTTAAGAGTAGGGGTAGGGGCTAGGGGTTGATTATGGACAGGACCTCACAACCCTTGGGGTCTGTGGTGGACCTTCAACATGACACTTGAGGCATTGGTTGGATGTTTAATTCCATTGCTATACACACACAGATGTGCACAGGTGTAACTGAACACACCCACGGCACCCTGTCAGGTTGATCAGACAGGTCTGGGTAGCTGGAGACCTGCTGTAAACAGTGAAAGGATATATTTACATGTCTACTATTTGTTTCATTCCAGTTAGTTAGATGTGCAACCACTGACTAACTATAGCTAGGGCATATCTCTAGTCTAGCAATATATACTGTTGTTTTGGTTGTATAGCATCATTTAATAAGATTACCAATGGTTAGCTAGGTAGCCAGGATATATCAGTCAGCTAACTATTTACAGTAACAGTTGTTCATTAGTAAGTCAATGTACACTAAATCTAGTGCAGAAATGTTTTAATCTTACCTTATCTTGGCACTGTGGTATGGTATGGAAAGCTATTAATCAATTCATTAATATATCATATTTTCATAGATTCATATAATGGAGTTAGAAGGGTGACCTCCTACTTTGAAAGGACAGGAAGTGTTGGCTGTGCACTTTACCCCACTCACATTTGAACATTGAAATATCAAGTTGTTTTGGGGTTTTATATGCATAAACATAAACAAAAAAATATTTTTCCATTTCTATTAAAAAACAAATAAATATGGAAGTTTCAAATTCCAGATTGCTCCGTTTTAATTCAGAAAACAAACGGACCGTAATCTTACCTCAGTACTACTGAGCAATTCGTGCTTTTTGAGATCGGTTCAGTTTTGGTAAGATTCTAAAAAAAATAATGACGGTTTTCGATTTCAGTTTCAATAATAAAAAAAACAACATTAAATGCACCATGCATCATGTGGGTTGAATGCTGTAACAACGCAGAATAAAACAATTAATACAAGTCCCATGATGGTAGTGAATGCCCATTACTGCTGATCACTTATTAACCATTATTTATTCACATTACTTTAAAAAAAAGTTTTCAGTTATGTATATTATATTTATTTGATGACTTTATTATTTCACTCCAAGTCATCATTTCATCTATATAGAGTTGCTGCTTATGCTGTCTGACAAGATCATTATTTTTGAGTTATTCAAAGTAAATAAGGCATACTTTTATGACTGCTGAATACCAACTATCAATCAATTAGATCATGCATTTTCAGGTAGCTATACCTCTCGAAGCAACAGCTGCTCTCTATATCCCCTCACGATCGCGCATTACTCTGCCTCTTTCATAGCAGGCAAAGTAAAAAGAGACCAGACAAGTAGATGCCGAGGGATTATGGTCATTGTAGTTAATTATCACGTTTTATGCGCTAAACTATGTACAATATTGGCCTGTTGGAAACTATAACTCCCTGCATCACACAGTTCTGGCTGGATCTGATATACGTCTAGAAACGGTGCAATGTGCGATTGAACTCACATAAAAACACGTAACAAAATATAATTAAAATAATTCAACCAATGTCTATTAGTTGTTTAAAAACCAAAAAATTATCGAAATGTCGGTTAATCACTCAGCACTATACCTCAGGAATCTTGATTTAATGTTGTCCAGGAAGTAGGCTATTTTTCTTGGCCACCATAACAACATAGACCCCAAAATGTTTGGTCAAGGCTCGAGATCAGCATTAATTCCCGCTCTTTGGCTGTTGTTAAATCGCGTGTAGAATCACACATGCTCTTTGTCAATTGACTGTCATTCAGTAAATTATTTCCTGAATCAGAATATGTTGTTTGATAATGTCCCCACATAATTATACAGATAGACATCAGACGCTCATCAAACAACTATCCATTATTATTGAAGAACCCTGTTAACGACAGTATACATTTTTGTTTTATTAATCATATTAAAGTTTCTCTCTGTTTGAAACATTGGATTTTGCAATCACATACATTATTTTGGATAGGTGGTCCCATAAACATACTGTGAACGCTGCGTGTAACACATCCGGTGTCAGGATAAATAAAAAGCCAGGTCTGCTAACTTGCTTTAATTATGTTTAATTACCGCAAACAATGAATGGCAAATGCAATTTTCGTATATACGGGTTCGCTGTATCACCACGCAGGGTTAACAGGGAACTGGCAAGAAGTACGTAAACAGCTGTTCTTATACCGTAGTTTCAACGCGTCTGTTGGCCTATCACAGTAGAGGCTGGGCTTGGTTTAGACTTTGCCCCCCTTTGATGGCCCTTTGTCCAAGCCCCTTGGCGCGTTCCTTTGTCCACATCTGGTTGCTGGGTAGATTAGATCCGTCTTGGGTCTGTCGATTCTACACTAAAACAGTTCCTAATATGGTATTGTCCAGTATTCTAAACTCCTGGTTGGTCTAGAGAGATGCACCCCTCCCCTCTCCAGACTGTCCACAACTTTTATGGCCTGTGTTGGTCAGTCCTTACACCTACACACACACCCCCCTCTGTATTGCTTGTGTGTGTGTGTAACAAAACAATATTCATTTTCAACCTATATGCTACCCGGCTATAGTGCATAAACATAAATCCTAACAATACGGAGATACGAAATGTTAGGAGGTACACTTCGAGATAGCTATAAAAAAAAGTGTGACAGCAATATCCACGAATTTCACAGGATCAAGGTCAACGTGTAATTCAATTGTTAAATGCTTACTATATGATATAACAACAAACAGTATCAAAAATGTAATGAAAGAAAGGTCGTTTTGTCACACTATTTTTGTGAAGACTCCAAGCACGAGAAAGGGTTTAATCATAGGTTTTGATTCAAGTTATGAATTATATTGAATGTTGCACGTTCCCCTTTATATCTTAATCTATTCACATGAAAAAAAATACAAATGATTCTTAATGACTTTGTAACAGCTCCAAACAGTTGTCTACTACAAGATATGGTCACTGGTACAATAGTTTATAGAAAAACCCATATATTATTATTATTGATTTTTTTGACCTTTATTTAAAAATACTGTGTACTCACTTGTGTCATCCTCATTGTCAATATCCATGTCATGTCTCTGTTAACATGTAACATGCATTTGAGCATACGTGAGAGTGCATGCATACCTGTCTGTGTGTGTGTGTGCCAGTGTATGTGGGTAACAATAGTTTCTATGAACTGCACACAGTATCTCTGTGTTAATCAAACCTCCTGTATGTTGTGTTCTCTTTTGCTGTGTGCTGTCCTTTAGTTCAGGGTTTAGGGGGTTCCCAGGGCACTGTGGATAGCAATAACAAGTGGCCCATCGGGAACCTGGGGGAGGATGTCATCCTGAGCTGCAAGTTCAAGACTTCAACTAACAGCGGGGAATCGACCAGTCAGGTGTCAATCATATGGAAGAAGAAGGGACTCAGCGAAGTGGTGTACAGTTACAATAAAGGAGCAGTCCAGCTGACGGAGCAGAACCCCCAGTTTAAAGATAGAACCCAGCTGTTCTCAGACGCCATAGGTGGAGGCAATGCCTCTATGTTGCTGAGGAACGTGAAAATTAAAGATGAGGGGGTGTACTACTGCAGTGTGAATGCCCCTAGTTGCTCAGGGACTACCAGTGTTAACCTCAGAGTTGCAGGTAAGAAGCCAAGTCTTAGGCATTATCAAAATTTCACAATTCATATTTGTAGAACTACACACAAAGTAGCTTTCTCTTAAAATATGCTTAATTTCAGCTTTCTCAGCCCCCAAATTGAAGTGGGTCAACACTACCCTGACGGCAGAGGGAGAGAGATGGTTCCCAAAACCAGATGTCCTCTGGTTGGACGTCAATGACAACGTCCTAAACGAGAGTGAAACTAGCTTTTTCAACAACTCCGCCGGGATAACCCGATTCATCAGCTCCCTTCAGAAAATTACATTGAACGACAGCTACACCTGCATCATCCAAAACCATCTGGTGAAGGCTGTCTCCCGGGCAACCGTCAAAGGTCCAGTAAACACCTTTCGGGGCAAAGAAAATAGTATTTTATACTGAACAAATACCTGGATGAGAAGTGCATGTTAGACGACTCTCTCCCAGTTTAAAAACATTTACACAAGTGAAGTCACTCCCTCAAGTGATGACACCTACATCCTCTTCAGTCTACATCCTTCACCTACATCCTCTTCACCATGACAACCTGGCCAACCGTGACAGCTAAACAAAAAATAAAGTGACAATTGATCTGGCATTTAACCCTACAGTCTCTTCAGTCAATATCACCATGACAACCTGACCAACCAGGACAGCTAAACAAAAAATAAAGTGACAAATAAAGTGACTGGTGGCCAGGGTTGGGTAGGTTACTTTCTAAATGTAATCCGTTACATGTCCGAATACCCATACTAGCGTACTACTACATACTTAAACTGAATACTAATTTCGGCATTTGATTTAGTAAAATTCACTCATCTTTTCAGACTCACATGCTTGACAACAGCTGATAATCAGATAAATTGACACGCTGTACCAAAATGAACAAATGGCGGGGGTCAACACAATCGTGCATTACATGATGCATTCGGAGTAATATTTTTTTTAAATTTCACATACTATGAAACGTTCTTTTGTCACATACGATTTAGTACGCTAATATGGGTATTCAGTCACGGCCAGTCACTAGTTACCTGTCCAAAATTGTAATCAGTAACACAACCTAACTTTTGGATTACCCAAACTCAGTAATGTAATCTGATTCCTTTCAGTTACTTTTGGATTTCTTTCCCCTTAAGAGGCATTAGAAGAAAACAAAAATGATCCAACAAACGCATTTGGTGTGTCATAATAGTGGTCTCTGACTCACTCAAAACTCAAACAAGTGGAACAAATGGAAACATACACCTTTTTTCAATGCTGAATTGAATTGAAAACAGAATGGTGTCAATGTATTTTGTAACAAACAACCTTCCAAATGTAAAAGTAATCTAAGAAGGAATCATCTAGATTTAAAAGTAACCCATGACGTAATCATCTAGTTTTGCAAAAGGATCTGTAATCTGATTACAATATTTTTGCTGGTAATGTAACTGTCTACAGTTACATTTTTTTTGGAATCAGTTTACATGTACTGCCCAACCCTGCGTTTGGCAGTGTGCCTACTGTATAGTCAGCATCTTTCCTTTATATTACAGATATAGAGATATCAACGAGGACTTTCTTCTCCTTCCCTACTGCAGCTGCACCACCCATACTACTACCCCAACGGCACGTCCTAGCAGCTACAACCAGTTTCTTTCTCTGGATCTACCAACTAACCTGATGAACACATGCACACAAACTACTCTTCATAGCCTACAGGCAAGATGTCTAAAAGTACTGTCTGTGGTGAAGTGAACTGGTCTCGTGACTTTCCACTTGCCTTGGTCTGCCTGGAGTCTGATGGATTTTGTGTTGGATTAACAAGTGGCGACAAACTGTGTATGTGTGGCTCAGTGGCGACCCATCATTCAGGGCAGGTGGGGCAGTACCCCACCTGTTTAGAGCCCTACATTTTTAGCAAAAAAATGTATAACAATTATATTCGTTTTTTTTTGGGGGGGGGGCTTGCCTGTTTTACATGTTATTTTGGCATTAATACGTGTCACGTATCAGTTTGCAAACAATGTAAAAAAATATATATAATTGAGTTATTAAAGCTGCATACAAACATGGTCTCTTTTTTGTTTTCTTGAGTAAGGCAGCTCCAAAATGCAGGTGTTTCAACCTAGCTCAGTGCTTTCTGTGGTGGTGGGGCAAGCCGGCTTTTTTTCCAAATAGGCTTGGTCGATTTCGGACACCGGTAAATTCTTCAACAAGAACCTGTAACAAAGTGGTTTGAAACCAATGAGACAAGACTATAAAAAGACCATGTCAACTACAGACAAAAATTTGGAGAAGGACCATGTTGATTCCCCGCCAACCCCGATCACAAACTTGAGCTCTAACAACGGAGATAAGGGGGGCGTCGTGGTGAATGCGAGGGCGGTGTGCAGCGTTTGTAGACGTTTATATCGTGAGCCTAAAATTCTGCTGTGTTTACACACTTTTTGCGCAGACTGCGTTCGTCAAATGGAACCGTTTTCGGTGTCGTCTGGTGTACACAATGGCAAAGCGGTACATCTGGAAGGCGAGGCGCCTTCTTCTGCCGTCACGGTTCTCTGTCCCGAGTGTGACTCTGAGGTGGGCATCCCGTTGTCCGGGGTAGAATGGCTGACCACTGACCACTTGGCCCTGGACGAAGTGTTTCTGGAGATGCTGATGAGCAAGAACTCTGTGGTATGCGACCTGTGCAGCGACGGGGACGCAGAGAAACGTTGTGAGGTTTGCTGTGTCAACCTTTGTGAGTTCTGTTGTCAAGCACACAGGTGAGTGCAAATATTGAATTTGTAGGCCAAACTCATGAGTCATGACCAATGTTCCAATTTGTTGCAAGTTAACTAGTAAAAAGGGGGTTTAATGGGGTCCGTTTTAGCTTTGAAATTATTATAACATGGTAATTACATAGGCATGTAATTACTGTGTGGTTTATTGTGACCTACCATATGAGTTCACCATATCCATCTTCCTATCCTCCCCAGGAGACAGAAGAGGACGTCGACTCACACCGTCCAGTGTCTGGACGGTGTTCCCTCCACCCCGGTCAGGAGCTGCGTCTCTTCTGTGAGATCTGCGACCTGCCCATCTGCCTGGAGTGTGCCGCCACCTTCCACCGTGACCACTGCTGCCTCCCGACACCTGACGTCATCGACCGCCATGGGGACTGTATCCGGGAGCTGGTTACCGGGCACCTGCGGCCACGGCTGGACCGGCTGAAGGAGTCGCTGCGGAAGGTGGACCTATCCCAGGAGGCCTTGCAGGCCAGGATGGATGCAACGACGGATGAGGTGCGTTCCTTTGCGAGGGGCTACGCTGGTGCTGTGGAGTCACACTGCCTGTCGCTGCTACTGCTTTCAGTGGAGCTGCGTCTGCAGCGCAGGAACCAGCTCCACCTACAAAGGGCTCAGCTGCAGCAGGCCCTGTCAGACGCCCGTGGGGGGCATTCGCAGAGCGGTTGCTGACGTGCGGGTCGGACTCGGAGATCCTGAGCGCCAAGGGCGTGACCCTCCGCAGGCTGGGCGGCCTGGTGGAGACTGACTACGACCCCCACCCAGCAACCATCGCCCCCGATAACAGTAACAGTATCTGCTTCCTGCCACGTGAGAGTGCAGGGAAGGTGGGGTGTACCCGGTGGTGGGGGTGATCCACGCCAAGACATTGGAGCTCAGCAGGTGTACCATTGAGGGGGAAGGTGAGACCCAGACCAAGGCTTTGTCCTGAAACAACCCTTAGCCCCGCCTCCTACACCCTATTTCCCTTAGCCCCTACTTCCGAGACAGTTCCACTGTCCCACTTTTAACAGCCATGAAGCAATCTCTTTCACTATAGTCAACTTTTTCTTCATACTATCCTCTCTGTTTTCTATGGCCTTCTAGTAGAAACTATTAGGGTGAGGGAATGCTTCCTAAGTCTTGACCCCAGACTGGTTACAGAGCCTTGGGGCTTGAGTTCAGACATTTCTTGGGGGAAAAATGTTCAGGTGATGCTTTTTTCCCCCACAGACCTACGTGCACACACACAGATACACACACACACACACACACACACACACACACTCACACACACACTCACACACACACTCACACTCAAACAGCGGCCTGAGGCAATGGTATGTCGGGAGGGTGACATTCCTTGTCTCTATGGAAACATTTAAAGTGGCAGGCATTTTCTTTGTCAGATGACAGGTATTTGAGACTCACACACCACTCTGTAGCAGCATGCCCACTGTGATAGTACAAACAGCTATTCCCTGCTGTGACTAACGATTGCCTGTTGAGCTGAGCTGGGGATGCAGGGCTATAGCAAATAGAGGCTTCTGAGAAACCATCTCTCTGTGTCAAAGTAAACTGACCTTCGTTGTATTCATGTCATGTTCATCCACAATGCAGGTGTGTGTGTTTTGTCTTTCTGCCTGTCACAGGGCTTGAAGACTGTTTGTTATAAGGTTGGAGAAAGAACCTGCAGCCCAGGTCACTGTTTCTTTACTTTCCAAGTTTTTGTGCCTGAGAGTAAGGCTGTTTTAGGATTAGTGCCCATGTTTAACGTTTATATACAAAGCTGTAAATTGCACAAGGCTTTAGCATCGACGCATCAGAAAATCCAGGCGTAAGCCATTCATATCAAACATATTTGTAAATGTGTGCCTTTGTTCATGTCTGTAAAAAATACACAGGCTCTGAGATAAGAGATTTAAGTCAGCGGTTTGGCCCACTCTAGTAGGCCTATAGGACAGGTGACTAGTAACTGGAAGGCAGAACTTCAATTAACAGGATAATGGCGGACGGAAGACAGGGTGGTGCGGCAGGTGCCGCTTCTCATACGAATGCTGTTATTTTATCTAAAACATCAGGTGTATTCCGACCCCAGCTAAGTAACTCATACAATGAATTAAAGCTCAATTATGTGTTTTATCTCCAGTACTTTGCCATGATTGTCAGTTATGTAGCTGCTCTACTGATAATCTCAGTGCGTCCTTGCTGGGATGACACAATCAGTCTACTACCGGAGAATATCAACACCAAACACATTGGTTCACCGTTCCATGGGAGCGGACAGTACACAGCATACCATAATGTTCTGAATAATGGCCAAGTCTACCTCGCTCCCTATTCCACTGAACCGCTTAGGCGTAACAAACACAAGTCCAACATTTATCGGAAACTTTTAAACTACCTGTTCACTACCCTCCTACTCTCCGGGGATGTGCAACTCAATCATGGGCCTAACATCACCGAGCCAGCGATACTCACCGGAGTGGATGGCCTCGTCCACTGATCGTCGCCGCTGTGGAAGTGGGTGAGTGCTATGGTCCCATGGTTTCTCTCGACTCACCCGGCTCCAGGATAGATTTTGACTCTTCAAACATACCCAAGGCGCTATATGCGATCCCTGACTCTGCTTCTGGTACGCAAGCTGTTTTAATTAGTTCCCCGCATCCAGTGCAGGAGGGAGGGATTGTTCATTGCGCTACCGAACTGCCCCTAATCAAAACGAAACAAAACGGCCTAAACCCAGCCGTCAGAAAATACAGAAAATGTAACTTTTTTCAATGTGTCAATCACTCTCGAGTCATCTGGGACCCACGAGCTAAGCCCAAGGGACTACTAGGGGGGCACTTGAACATTCGTAGTGTCATTCCAAAAAGTGATCAAATTCAACATCTACTCACAGACTCCAACCTTGACTTCTTCTGCCTCTCAGAGACATGGCTCCATAAAAACTCTCCATATGCTGCTTTGATTGTGCCTGGCTACAATGTTTTCAGGAGAGACAGGATTGAAGGAAGAGGAGGGGGTGTGATGATTTACATGAAAGAACATATCCGATGTAAACAAATTGAGTGGTCATGTGATAATGAAATAGAATGTATTGGCCTGAATGTTACACTGTCTACCCAAATGTCTTTTACCCTTATTGGAATGTATAGGCCACCTTCCACCAAAAGTGTGTTTTTTGATGAGTTTAGTAACATGCTTAGGGAATGTGATTTTGGGAAAGAGGTTATCTTAATGGGAGATTTTAATATGAATTATGAAGACAAGTCTTGTAGGAAAACCCTCAAACGGATCACTAATACCTTTGACTTTACACAGCTAGTTTAAGGGCCAACCAGGGTGACTTGTTACTCTAAAACAGATTGATTTGGTGTTCAGTAATAAACCAGAGAGAGTGACTAAATCATTCAATATGGTTACTGGGCTATCTGATCATAATCTGACACTTATAGCCAGAGAGCTGTCTAAGAGCAGGTTTAACCTCTCTACTGTTAGAAAGCCGGATCAACTAAGAATACCTAAGAGTGAATTAAACTATTTTGAAAACGCAATTAAGGGAATTAACTGGAATGATCTCTTGTCCTATACAGACGTGGAAGCTGATAGTCAGGTTTTTCTATCCACAATCCAGACTACAATAAATGGTTTCCTAAAGAAAATCAAATCCAAACCTGGCCAAAAGAGCACTCTTCCTTGGCTAAATGGAGAAATCTGGAAATTGATGAAAGAACGAGATTATGCTCTAAAAATAGCCCTAAGATCCAAATTAGAGCATGACAGACGTAGGTTTACCATGTTGAAAAATAAGGTGATGAAAGAAATCAGACAGGCCAAGGCAAACTTTTTTTTATTAACATAATTGGTGAAGCAAAGGGAAATTCTAAATTGATCTGGGAGAATCCAAAAAAGTTAACAGGGAAAGACCATAGTAACACTGCAAAAAGACTAGATGGTGAATAACAATCTAACACAGGATGCAGTCGAAATAGCAATAGCCTTCAATTCCTACTTTATTGACTCTGTCAGGGTACTGACACAGAACCCCTCCACTGGTTTCTTGGGCTCAGTGCTAGTAAATGACACTCAACCTGTCTTCATCATAAGGGAGGTTTCTGAGTCAAAGGTGAACAAGGTGATTAGCTCACTAAAGAACTCTAAAGCCAAAGATGTGTTTGGGCTGAACTCTACCTTTCTTAAAAACTACAAAGAGTCACTCATTGGCCCCATTACTAAGGTCACCAACACATCTATTGGTCTCGGGGTGTTTCCAAGGGAATGGAAGTCAGCCATAATAACGGCCATCTTTAAATCGGGCGACCCTGCTGACGTGAGTAACTACAGGCCCATTAGTATACTACCTGTGGTGTCAAAGGTTGTTGAAAAGTGTGTAGCAGAACAACTTATTGCCCACCTCAACAACAGCCCCTTCACATTACACTCCATGCAGTTTGGCTTCAGAGCAAAACACTCCACAGAAACGGCCAACTGCTTTCTTCTGGAAAATGTGAAGTCCAAGATGGACAAGGGGTGCGTTGTTGGGGTTGTGTTTCTGGACCTAAGGAAGGCTTTTCATACTGTTAACCATGAGATTCTCGTCACAAAATTGTCCAAGTTCAACTTTTCCCCCGATGCCTTGAGATGGATGAAATCATACCTTGAAGGCAGAACTCAGTGTGTCAGAGTGAGCAATGAGCTGTCGCCCACTCTTAGCTATGATGTGGGCGTGCCCCAAGGGTCAATACTGGGGCCCCTCCTGTTCAGCCTGTACATTAATGATCTGCCTTCTGTCTGTACTAGGTCTGAAGTTCAAATGTATGCAGATGATACAGTGATATATGTGCATGCAAAGAGCAAACAACAAGCTGCACAAGAACTCACTACTGTAATGGTCCAGATTACAAAGTGGTTCAGTGACTCGTGTTTGCATCTCAATGTGAAAAAAACTGTTTGCATGTTCTTCACAAAGAGGGCAACAGATGCTACTGAGCCAGATGTCTATGTGTCAGGGGAGAAGCTCCAGGTGGTATCTGATTTTAAGTACTTTGGCATCATACTTGATTCCAACCTCTCTTTTAAAAAACATGTGAAAAGGGTAATTTAGATAACCAAATTCAACCTAGCTAATTTCCGATTTATACGAAATTGTTTGACTACAGAGGTAGCAAAACTGTACTTCAAATCAATGATACTCCCCCACTTTACATACTGATTGACTAGTTGTGCCCAAGCTTGCTGTACAACATTAAAACCTATTCAGTCTGTCTACAAACAGGCTCTCAACGTGCTTGATAGGAAGCCCAATAGCCAATAGAATAGTTATGCACGCTCAAGTTTTCTGTTTTTTTGTCTTATTTCTTGTTTGTTTCACAATAACAAATATTTTGCATCTTCAAAGTGATTGGCATGTTGTGTAAATCAAATGATACAACCCCCCCAAAAAATCTATTTTAATTCCAGGTTGTAAGGCAACAAAATAGGAAAAATGCCAAGGGGGATGAATACTTTCACAAGCCACTGTATGTACCTTCCATGCACCCTGTTTGCAATAAGACACTTAAGTAATACTGCAAAGAATTTGGCAAAGCAATTAACTTTTTGTACTGAATACAAAGTGTTATGTTTGGGGCAAATCCAAATCAACACATTACTGAGTAGCGTTCTCCATATTTTCAAGCACAGTGGTGGCTGCATCAAATTATGGGTATGCTTGTAATAGTTAAGGAAGTTTTTCAGGACAAAAAGGAAACATAATGGAGCTAAGCACAGGCCAAATCCAAGAGGAAAACATGGTTCAGTTTGCTTTCCACCAGACATTGGGAGATGAATTCCCCTTTCAGCAGGACAATCTACACTGGAGTTGCTTACCAAGAAGACAGTGAATGTTCCTGAGTGGCCGAGTAACAGTTTTGACTTAAATCTACATAAATCTATGGCAAGACCTGAAAATGGTTGTCTAGCAATGATCAACAACCAATTCGACAGAGCTTGAAGAATGTTTTAAATAATAATGGACAAATGTTGCATAATCCAGGTGTGGAAAGCTCTTAGAGACTTACCCAGAAAGACACACATTTAATCGCTGCCAACGGTGCTTCTACAAAGTATTGACTCAAAGGTGGTAATACTTATGAAGAAGAGAGTGAATGTTCTGTATTTAATTTTCAATAAATTTGCCTCAATTTCTAAAAACATGTTATCACTTCGTCATTATGGGGTATTGTATGTAGATGGGGGGGAGAAAAAAAAATATTTAATCCATTTTGAATTCAGGCTGTAACACAACAAAATGCGGAATAAGTCAAGGGGTATGAATACTTTCTGAAGGCATTGTATTTGAATACACAGTGTGAAAAATAGTATAAAAGAAACAGGAAGTGTCCAGTGTTTAATGTATTTATATACACTGAGTGTACAAAACATTATGAACTCCTGCTCTTTCCATGACAGACTGACCAGGTGAAAGCTATGATCACTTATTGATGTCACTTGTTAAATCCACCTCAATCAGTGTAGATGAAGGGGAAGAGACCGGTTAAAGAAGGATTTTAAGACTTGAGACAATTGAGACATGGATTGTGTATGTGTGCCATTCAGAGGTGAATGGGCAAGACAATAGATTTAAGTGCCTTTGAACGGGGTATGGTAGTAGGTGCCAGGCGCACCGGTTTGTGTCAAGAACTGCAATGCTGCTGGGTTTTTCACGCTCAACCAGTTTCCCATGTGTATCAAGAATTGTCCATCACCCAATGGACATTTAGCCAACTTGACACAACCATTGGAAGCATTGGAGTCAACATGGCCCAGCATCCCTGTGGAACGCTTTCGACACCGATGTAGTGTCCGTGCCCCGATGAATTGAGGCTGTTCTGAGGGCAAAAGGGGGTTGTGCTTTGTAGTCTCTGTGTACATGGGACAGCAGCGTTGGCTGTGAGTGTGAGTGTGTGTGTTTGTGAGTATGGGTGTAAACATGTGTGTGAGTGTATATGTGAGTAAAGGAGTCTGCTTATGCTTTAATAAAGGGGTCATACATAGTTTGAACGTTTTACTGTTCCTTATAACTATATCATAATAGATTATATCTGTTGGTGTTAAGAAAAGGTTTACTTGTGTTCTCTGCAGCAGATTGGAGGCGGTGGTGGTGGATAACAGTGATGGCTCCTATTCCATCGCCTACACCCCCGTAGAGCCAGGGTCCTACTCTGTGTGGGTGTGTGTCAAGGCCCAACACGTTAAGGTACTCTACCAGCCCCGGGTCAGGGGTCAGCATGGCCCTGTATTTCCATTTTGTATTCAATTATTCTTACTCTCATTTCTGTCATTCATTTCTTTTCACTTCTTTTCTCCTCCAGGTTTCCCCTTTTGTCCTAAATGTGAAGAGAAAGGTCCAGCGGCACTGTGGAATGTTCCACATGTTGTTCTTTCTGTTCCAGTGGGGGTTTTAATGTACAGCAGACTACAGAGTATTTGGCTAGGTATGTTTGAAATGGGAAATATTATATACACTTATCTGTGGAACTCAATGGTGAGGCCACATCTAGTACTGGTGTAGGGACAATGCTAGGTATGTCCTCTATGGGCAGTGTGCCAAGTAGGTGCAGCAGAGTAAAGGCTACTACAGGAGCAGAATGCTAGGTACAGTTGAAGTCGGAAGTTTTCATACACCTTAGCCAAATACATTTAAACTCAGTTTTCCACAATTCCTGACATTTAATCCAAGTAAAGATTCACTGTCCTAGGTCAGTTAGGATCACCACTTAGTTTTAAGAATGTGAAATGTCTGAATAATAGGAGAGAGTGATTTATTTAGCTTTTATTTCTTTCATCACATTCCCAGTGGTCAGAAGTTTACATGCACTCAATTAGTATTTGGTAGCATTGCCTTTAAAATGTTTAACTTGGGTCAAACATTTCGGGTAGCCTTCCACAACCTTCCCACAATAAGTTGGGTGAATTTTGGCCCATTCCTCCTGACAGAGCTGGTGTAACTGAGTCAGGTTTGTAGGCCTCCTTGATCGCACACGCTTCTTCAGTTCTGCCCACAAATTGTCTATAGGATTGAGGTCAGGGCTTTGTGATGGCCACTCCAATACCTTGACTTTGTTGTCCTTAAGCCATTTTGTCACAACTTTGGAAGTATGCTTGGGGTCCTTGTCCATTTGGAAGACCCATTTGTGACCAAACTTTAACTTCCTGACTGATGTCTTGAGATGTTGCTTCAATATATCCACATAATTTTCCTTTCCTCATGATGCCATCTATTTTGTGAAGTGCACCAGTCCCTCCTGCAGCAAAGCACCCACACAACATGATGCTGCCACCTCTGTGCTTCACGGTTGGGATGGCGTTCTTTGACTTGCAAGCATCACCCTTTTTCCTCCAAACATAACGATGGTCATTATGGCCAAACAGTTCTATTTTTGTTTCATCAGACCAGAGGACATTTTTTTTTGTACCTGTTTCCTCCAGCATCTTCACAAGGTCCTTTGCTGTTGTTCTGGGATTGATTTGCACTTTTCGCACCAAAGTACGTTCATCTCTAGGAGACAGAATGCGTCTCCTTCCTGAGCAGTATGACGGCTGCATGGTCCCATGGTTTTTATACTTGCGTACTATTGTTTGTACAGATGAACGTGGTACCTTCAGGCGTTTGGAAATTGCTCCCGAGGATGAACCAGACTTGTGGAGGTCCTAAATGTTTTTCTGAGGTCTTGGCTGATTTCTTTTGATTTTACCATGATGTCAAGCAAAGAGGCACTGAGTTTGAAGGTAGGCCTTGAAAGACATCCACAGGTACACCTCCAATTAACTCAAATGATGTCATAGCTTTAGAAGCTTTTAATTGACATCATTTTCTGGAATTTTCCAAGCTGTTTAATTAAAGGCACAGTCAACTTAGTGTATGTAAACTTCTGACCCACTGGAATTGTGACACAGTTAATTATAAGTGAAATAATCTGTCTGTAAACAATTGTTGGAAAAATTACTTGTGTCATGCACAAAGTAGATGTCCTAACCGACTTGCCAAAACTATAGTTTGTTAACAAGAAGTTTGTGGAGTGGTTGAAAAACGAGTTTTAATGACTCCAACCTAAGTGTATGTAAACTTCCGACTTCAACTGTATGTGCAGAATTGGACATGTGCTTTGTCTGGTACGCTCAGTGGACAAGACACATCAGGTAACAGTAACTCTTTTTGGCTCTGAAGACATGAGTCTGTGTCTGTCTGTCAAGAAGTGTGTGTTCGCTGTCCACCATGACATTAAGCACCAGACAGATTTACTAAGCATTTGCACGACGGTCACGATAGCTTTGCTTTTAATCTCTTATTCCTTTCTGAAAATATCAGGTACAAAACTATGAATATTAACACTCTTGCCTTATGTGTGTGCAGGAGGGTTCCCTGTATCCCCCCCCCCCCCCCCCCCTTGTGATAACGGCAGTGGGGGGAACAGTAACAGCGGTGTGGGTGGACAGGGTCAGGCTCGCCCCGGGGACAGTGCAGCTCTGAGGGACAGGACCAGGACACCCCTACCACCACCAGACATGGGTCTACAAATCAACCATTTCAGATGATTAACGAAATAGTGGAAAGAAGTGGTACAGTTGGGGATAAAAGTGAGAAGAATGAATGTAATTGAAAGACCATTCTCTTTCATCTTAAAAAAATCACACTGGCATCACTTGATGATGTGTCGGTACAATATTAACAACAGTTATATCGTTTCCATCTGGAATACGAAGCATAACATTCATAATAAATGTAGTCATGGTTTAGAATATTAGTCTGGAAGTTTGTTGTCACTGCAGTTCCGTTCTCCACCACTTGATGACAGTAGTGTGCTATTCACTCTTACTTCAGCCCATCATACCATTTTAATGGAAATATTCCATTACACATGAGCGCCTTAGAGAATACTTATTAGTGGGGACAGTGCCTAATCAAGCGTGATACCTATCTAATTACGCTGTTTTGGAAATGAGTAATAATGTAATCACCATTATCATGTTTAGTTTGTTGTACAGTTGTTGATGTTGCCTACGTGGAAGCTGTACCACTACATGATGGTTGAAAAGCAGTTGTACTACTGGTATCATTGTGTTAGACTTAACACACTCTCACCCTCCCTGAGGTAGCTGACCCTCCTCTGTACAGTTGTTTGGTGGGAGCAGGGAGGTGTAAAGATCTTTAGAAATGATGATGTTGAGGGGGTGGATGACTCAAATACTAACCTCTGTTACGTGATCTCTAGAACACAAGTGTTGAAACCACATTACAGTGGACTATTAAACCATTATCTGCAGAGTGGACCCAGGAGAGAAGAAGTTTATGTCCCACATAAACGCTTTAAACCCATGATTGGAAACTGAGACAACGTGTCTTGTAAGCTTAAAAACCTCTTCTAATACAACATAACAGAAAAATGTGATGGACAATAATTTGTCTCACACTCCCTCATTCTGCTCCTTTGTCTTCCTCCTTGTATTTTTATTCCTTCTCTCACAAAGATTCTCCCTGGTTCATTCACTGACTCCCCCTTTCTGTTGGTGTGCTGAGCTGTGACCATCACTCATCGATCCTTTGCATATTTGTGTGTGTGAGGTGATAACTCCATCTTTATCCTTCCTGTAAAGAGCTTGCCACGACACATCGCCACGACAACCCTATGACTGACGTCATACTCTGATAGGCTCTTCATCTCAGGGCTCCAAGAGATGAACCACAAGTTCTTCATCACTGCAGAGGTTGAAATAGAGCTCATTTAAAAGTACATGAACCCAGAGCGGATTATAATTGTACGGTGATGGAATTAGAGTAGAGTCTATCCATGATGAATTTTGAATAATTTATTTTAACTAGTTTATATTAGTTCAACCTCTATCATGCATGTACATTGCAAAACATATTAGTAAATTCCCTTTGGACAAGATGGATACGGCACACAGGCCAGATAGTGCACTGAGCAGGAAGAATCAACTGCATTGTAGCTAATGTTCCATGATGCGATGAGTGGAGTCAGAGATCATTTTCTTTGTGTGTGTGTGTGACATAAATAAAGACTCTGACAACGGGTCACTCTGAACACAGTGTAACCTGATTTCAGACAAGGGCCAGAGCCATATCATCACACTAATGTACTTACATAGCTCTAAATTGACCCCACATCACACAGGAGAGTGGAGTGCCCCATGGCAATCTCCAGGCAATAATGTGAACCTGGCCATACAGGACTGAATCTACAGATACCTGGGCCTAAAAGAGCCAGAAATAAACTGGTAGCCAGAGTACCTGAATACTAGACAGTTCAATTATCCCCACAAACACTGCTCTGACTGACTGAGTCTCCATCAGATCATCTGATTCCAAACATCACCACTCCAGTCCTGTTTGTAGAGCTCTCTTTATCTAGTACACCTGCCCGTAATGTCACATCACCTGGGACTCGTCATCTGTGTTCTTGGCACCGTAGGACGGCACAGAGACGCCCCATTACCTGGAACATCAGATATGGAGTAACCCTCACCAACCCCCTCCCCATGTTATCATCACTGGAACATACATTTGACAGATACCCTCTATGACGTAGCATGGGAGCCTATCCTCTTGCCCTGGCATAGATCCCCAGGGTGGTATGATGGTACTTTACTTTATTGACTGGATTTAAACCATCGTAATTCGCCATCCCGTTCACACGGCGCTCCAAAGCCAGATGCTGTTTCATTATGTTATGTTTACCTGCTGGAGTATGCCTTTTAATTTGCTGCACCAGGGCTTCATTGTTCTAAACCTTAATCTCCCTCACTGTCTCTTTCTTCCACTTGTCCTTTCTTTGTTTCTTTCTCCCTCGCCACTCTTTTTTCTCTCTCTAGAAGTGTTTGTAATGAGCACTTTGTCTTTGCTGCATTGTTTTGTTGGGCTTGAAGTTCACCATGAGTCCTCTCCAGGCCAATGATCCGTACCCCTCTGACATTGATAACAAGAGGTGCAGCGAAGCAAACGGCCCCCCTCCCTCCGGAACTTGATATGGCTTAAAAAGCGTCAGCCTTTTGTGTCAGCTCAGCATTTTTGTTTTGGAGTCTTTTTAGGCACAGAGCCAGCCACTCAAATGTACAGTTTGCGAGCGTGCGTGACACATGATGCATCTCCAAAGAGGACTCTACAGTGATTACGGCACACTCTGTGCCACAGCACCACACTACTAATTCACTCAGTAAGGGGTGTCACATAAATCCGCCCAGTGGCCCTGTGGTGCGGAGTGGGGCCTGAGCTAATGGCAACTCAAGGACCCACTGACTGACTTGGGCTCTGTCCCCCCACTCAGCAGGACGTGACTGCGTTTCAAGATGGATTTACCTTATAATGTGTCAAAAGATCTTCACTCCAGCCCCCCTCTGACATACTATAAAATGAGCAGACAAGACAACACAACCATTATCACAACTTATACATTATGTTTAAAGTCAAAGACTGAAGCAATATTTTCAGACTTGGTGTAAAAGTGGGCAGAAAACACATTTTGTCTGGGAGTCGGGGTCAAAAGTAGCACTCTGATTATAAACTGACAGACTGAAGATGATTAACTGTGCGCTGTTGCCCAATGGTAGGCAACAAGAGAGTGCATTTGCTAAGTGTATTTTATAGGATCTAGGATCACGTGCCACTAAATGTCTTTCTACACAATTACAATGTTGTTTTCGACACTTAAAAAAACATCCACTTTCCCATAATTCCCTTGCCCTTAACTGAAGGCCTTGCAAATAGTTTCCCTAGGCAGATGGGTTGTCTCCCACAATGTTAACAATGTTGCCCTAGGGCCCTAAGTCTGGAATTTCCGGGACTAGGCCAATGGTTCCCAACCTTTTTAGGTTACTGTACCACCAACTCAATTTCTCTGCCCGGAGTACCCCTGAAGTATTGAAGCTCATTCTTGCCATCATTTTAATTTTAATACTAAGTTAATATCAATTTTTTTTAAGTCAACCTTTCGAGATGGTAGAACATACATATAGGATATGTTTCATAATCTGTAGCATTGTGTGGCAATTTCCATCTATCCACGTTGCAGAGATCAGGAAAGCAGTGCCGCCGGCATTTGCCCCAACACTTTTGATTCAATTTGATAAAAAATATTGACACAAAAGGGTTGAAAACTCATGCACAATTAATCCGATCTTCAGTTTGATCAGCTGAAGGTAGCCTAGAGAAGCCTATGCTCTCTGATACCCTCTGGCCAAGGGAAACGAAGTGGTAACATCATGTATTCATAGCCTAAGCTATATATTTATACCCTAAAATAGGGCTATGTATTTGTGTTAAGAGAAAATGTGAATGTGATCAATTTTGGTTTATATTCAAACTTTGGTTGGCTAAGCTACCTAGACTTTATCAATCCAAAATGATTTACTGGAATGAATCAATCAACAGAAAAGTGATGACATACTGTGTGAGTAACTTTTAAATTACAGATGCAAAGGCCTACATGATGCAACCCTGCATAAAGCAAGCTCAGCCCTGTTAGTTATATTGTCCAATCGCAGTTGTTGTCTAGTTTTTTGTAAAACCATGATCAGCCATTGTGCATTGTAGTCTTTCACATGCAATACAAATATTTTTTTAATACAAGGACTAGCTACAAAGTACAGTCAGTGCTAAATCACACAGACATACACGTTGCAAAACGGACTTGCATATTTAAATAAATACAAATAAAACACGTTGCAAAAATACTTTTGTAATTAATAGACGCTCCCTACATGTACCAGGCTGGGTAGTCGATGTTCGAGATTGTGGGAGGAGCCGTCGTTCGTTGTAGAGTTGCAGCAGTATCAACATCCCTTGACAGAGGCTAGCTATTTAGATAGCTGTAGAGCTATCAAGAATGAAATGAGCAAAGGGAAAGCAAACTACAAAATGAAATCATAGATAGCGAGTTACCCGAATACATTTCGGAACACGGCTATTTGGAAACGGTGGACTAGGATGCATGTCTGTCACCGATTTACTCAAAGGCATTATTGAGGTGATGCAGCAGCGGCGAAATATCGTAACGGACTGCTTCAGGAGGATAGCTAGCCAGCTTGCTAACAGTAGCTAGCTAGCCAGATGCCTTTACAGAAAAAGGCGCAGTCTTTAGCAGGCCAACTATTTTCCTAACCTCAACATATCCGAGAAACGTAGTTAGCTAATATTACAATACAATATTGCGGGTGCACATATATGTGTTTAATCAGCTAGCTAAGTTAATGTTATTGCTTTTCTCCATTAGTAATTTAACTAGCTAGATGGCTAGCCAAGCCAGTCAATTCAGTGGATGAATTTGGTATTCTGTGGAGACGCTGCGCGATATCAGACGCAGGCCCGGGTGAGGAAGCTGATAAAATACAGTATATTGGGAATATTTATACAAATTAGCGAGACAAGACCGATTTTTAACCACATAATTTAACAGGAACATAAGTAGCTAGCTAGTTGTCATTTTAACACTTATTTTGCTACTATTGAAATGGTCCAGGGAGAATGTATGTATCTCTGTATTAGAACCTTGTCGATGATGCGACAATATCTGATTAAAATGTTTCACTATTTGAAAGCCTAATAACTGTCCTGTTAAATGAACTTACAATATGTGTTAGTTAGGCATTAACAAAATATTTCGAGTTGGTTTTGATTCTGTCGTTGTTTATTCAGCTCATAGTGTTCGGATCACAACCGAAGAACATGGATCAGAATGACAGAATTTGCACGGTAAGATTTGTTTCCTCCACAATTATGCTTATTAGATATGTTTAAGTGTGACTTTGCTTACAATTACTATTACACTATTATATTAGGTACTGCAATGGAAATATGTATCGCATTAGATTTCAGGGATATCACTGATAAGTGGAGGTGATGTGCATTGATGGTGTGATAGTATCACGCGCTCACGCAGGTGATTTTGCCATCATCTAGCTACGTATCACTATTTGATGTAACCTTTAGCCTGCCTACCTGAAAGTATCTTTCCCTTTTCAAACCGGGTTGACATAAAGGCCGACTCTCTGCCCACTTTCCTTGGAAACGTTTCCTTGTGCTTTATAATTGCGTTCAATGAATACAGTACATTCTGTATGGGCAGTTAATCCTTATGTACTAACAGATTGTGCTTATTCAAAATACAGTTACTCCCAAAGTTAGATGTGCAGGTTCCTAGGTCTTTTGTAAGGTTAATGATTTGGTGTTACTGACTTAAAAGCCTCATTGTTATATTTTGTGATGCTTATTCAAACTGTAAAGACAGGTATTGTTCAGGCTAATGAACCAAAGAGTGTATGGTATGTACCAATAATATACCTGCTCTGTCCTCATAACTCTCTCCTTCAATTTCAGAATAAAAAACATAAATTCAATCGTGACCAGTCACTTCACTGAGGGATCTCAACACTTGATTTCTGGACACGTACTCGCCGCCGGAATGAGATAATACAGCATAAGATAATACAGCCGTGACATTTGTCCACCCTGAGGTAATTTCCACAGTCCAACATGACCACACCAGCTCTACTGCCGCTGTCGGGCCGCAGGATACCCACCCTGTCACCCGGCGCTGCCTCTTTCCCACACCACAGGGCCACTCTGAGGCTCTCAGAGAAGTTTATCCTCC
The DNA here is from genome assembly GCF_045679555.1 of Salvelinus alpinus. Taxonomy (NCBI): domain Eukaryota; kingdom Metazoa; phylum Chordata; class Actinopteri; order Salmoniformes; family Salmonidae; genus Salvelinus; species Salvelinus alpinus. The sequence continues at coordinate 31,073,610 of NC_092099.1, forward strand.
TCCTCATCCTCAGTGCCTTCATCACTTTATGCTTTGGGGCTTTCTTCTTCCTCCCGGACAACTCAAAACACAAGCGCTTTGACCTGGGCTTGGAAGATGTGCTGATTCCGCATATTGAGGCACCCAAGGGGGCTAAGCATCCTAGTGGACAGGTGGTCATACATGGACAGGGGGGCCACGATGAACACAGACACAGGTAAGAGATGTTGAAGAATGCACACCTGTCTAGTGTTGTTGCCTCTGCTTTACACATGTCAGTATGAATTGAAATGCACTACAAAGTGCAAAAGTGTAATCTCCAAAGTTATGAAGAAAAATGGAAGACTTGCAACCTTTTTTCTTTGCTCCTCTATATGAAGAACTCAACAGCTTATTGGGCCCTCAGTAGGATTTACAGTACCTTGCAAAAGTATTTTGATTTCTTCACATTTTGTCTTACAAAGAGAGATAAAAATTGATTTATGTAACGACTATATTTAAGTTATTACATTTTTATTCATCTTTAAAACTTTGACATTACATAATATTTTGTGCAGATTTTTGACAATGACAAATCCATTTTAATTTCACTTTGTAACACAATAAAATGTGCCACGGGGTCTGAATACTTTTGCAAGGCACTGTACATAATAGATCTGTCTCACTCTCCTCTCTGTCTCTTTCTCTCTGTGTCTCTGTCTCTCTCCATCTCTCTCTCTCTCTGTGTATGTGTCTCTTCCTTATCTCCAGCAAAATGTGTCCACAGGTCTTATTCAAGAGCAACCTGAGCACAGTGTCACATGACTAAATAGCCAGGTGGGAAACACCTAGGGGTGAGGGAGGGTCACAGAAACCAACACAGTAAGAGCTTCCTCTAGCCTTAAACTTCTTGACGCACGGATCCCTTTAGCGGGATCGTTTTCATCAACAACCGCTGAATTGCAGAGCGCCAAAAAAAAAAGAAAATGCTACAAATATTTATATTCATGAAATCACAAGTGCAGTATAGCAAAACACAGCTTAGCTTGTTGTTAATCCACCTGTCATGTCAGATTTTGAAAATATGCTTTACAGCGAAAGTAATCTAAGCGTTTGTGTGAGTTTATCGATCACTAGACAAAACATTAAAAACACCTAGCAGCAATGTAGATTGGTCACGAAAGCCAGAAAAGTAATAAAATGTATCGTTTACCTTTGATGATCTTTGGATGTTTGCACTCTCGAGACTCCCAGTTGCACAATAAATGTTCCTTTTGTTCGATAAAGATAATTTTTATATCAAAAAAACTCCATTTGTTTGGTGCGTTATGTTCAGTATTCCACAGCCTTAGGCAGGTCATCAAGGCTTGACGAAAATTCCAAATAGTATCCGTAAAGTTCGTAGAAACATGTCAAACGTTTTTAATAATCAATCCTCAGGTTGTTTTTAATAACATCAATAATCGATAATATTTCAACCGGACTGTAAACTATTCAATACTGGAGAGAAAGAAAGTGTCGAGCAACCAGTGTCGCGCGCATGAACTAATGCAAGGACATCCGTCTATCCACTGACGCATTTTGATAAATCTCGCTAATTTTTCAGAATAAAAGCTTGAAACTATGTCTAAAGACTGTTCACAGCCTGAGGAAGCCATTGGAAAAGGAATCTGGTTGATATCCCTTTAAATGGACGAAAGGCAGGCAATGGAACAGTGATTTCTCAAAATAAGAGTCACTTCCGGGTTGGATTTCCTCAGGTTTTTGCCTTCAAAGTCAGTTCTGTTATACTCACAGACAATATTTTGACAGTTTTGGAAACTTTAGAGTGTTTTCTATCCTATTCTGTCAATTATATGCATATTATAGCATCTGCACCTGAGAAATAGGCAGCTTACATTGGGAATGTTATTTTTCCAAACATAGAAATTCTGCCCCCTAGCTTCAAGAGGTTATTAATGGCTATGTGTGCAGGATGCATATCACTGACATTTGCCTCTACTGACTGTGCTCAACTCATTTACCTGTTGAATGAAGACACACACCCTTGTAGTCCTGTCCCAGCTCAGCGTGAAGAGCAGTGGTGGTGTTAATTATTTTTTCACAAATAAAAATAAAGAAATATCAGAACGAGCAATATCAAGAGTCCGGAATTTAAATATGTGTGTGTGTGTGTAATGGCTTCACACAGAATGAAAGTAGGGCACTACTAGGATTTTAGTAACTAGCTTGCTCCTTATATAATGCTTTTAACCTACTTTAATGTTTTGATTTACCTGTAAATTGTTATCACAAAAAGCAGAGTCCCTGTTTACTTCCTGTCTGTGAGAGAGGTGGGTAAGGCGGATTTGTCCGAACAGGTGCGGACATTTGTGAAAACAGTCGTTAGTTGTAGAGAGTAGCAAATGTTAAAGCTTTTTCTCTGCCTCTCACTCAGCAGGGACCTCGGTGTTGCCACCACCCTCCCCCTTGGCACATTTGAATTTGTCCGAAAATTTGCCATAGCTTATTTATTGTCGTTTGATGTCTGAGAAGAGACGAGGCCAAGATCATAAGTGGTACATGTCAATGTGAACAATACTGCAGTAGTTATTATTTTGTATTTATGAAATAAAAAAAATTCGGTCTGACTGTAGATGGGTGAGTTTGCATTGCAAGAAGGTGTCGGTTTGAGGAGATGGGATATAGTTTATCTACATGAAGAGTTTTGAAAGGCCACTGCGTTTAACCTCTCATAACAATTCATTAATTTGTTTAGAGTGTTTGTCACTCACAGCTCATAGAAATGTTTTCGACTTTGCATTTTAAGCAGCTGACTCAGCCATGGCAAAAAACATCATCATTGCATGTTAGTGAGGTTCATTTCCATGTAAAAGGACCCATGAGCATCAATTTGAAGTTCATAGACGCATGTCAAATGAAAGCAGATTTTTTTCTTTTACCTATCTATACTCAATACCCCATAATGACAGAGGGAAAACATGTTTTTAGAAATTGTTACAAAGTTATTGAAAATGAAATGCAGAAATATCTCTTTTACATAAGATTTGACACCCAGTCAATACATGTTAGAATCATCTTTGGCAGCGATTACAGTTGTGAGTCTCTCTGGGTAAATCAAGCTCTTTGCACACCTGGATTGTACATTATTCTTTTAAAAATTCTTCAAGCTCTGTCAAGTTGGTTGCTGTCCTTTGCTCATTGCTAGACAGCCATTTTCAAGTCTTGACATAGATTTTCCAGCAGATTTAAGTCAAAACTGTAACTAGGCCACTCAGGAACATTCAATGTTGTCTTGGTAAGCAACTCCAGTGTATAGTTGGCCTTGTGTTTTTGCTTATTGCCCTGATGAAAGGTGAATTTGTCTCCTAGTGTCTGTTGGAAAGCAGACTGAACCAGGTTTTCCTCTAGTATTTTGCCTGTGCTTAGCTCTATAGTTTTATTTTTATCCTGAAAAACTCCCCAGTCCATAACGATTACAAGCATACCCTTCACATGATGCATTATGCTTGAAAATATGAAGAGTGGTACTCAGTGATGTGTTGTGTGGATTTGCCCCAAACAATGCATGTTTTGGAATATTTGTATTCTCTACAGGCTTCCTTCTTTTCACTCTGTCATTTAGGTTAGTATTTTGGAGTAACTACAATGTTATTGATCCATCCTCAGTTTTCTCCTATCACAGCCATTCAACTGTGCAGGCCAGTGACACAAAATCTTAATTTAATCAATTTTTAATGCAGGTTGAAACACAACAATACATTTGACCGATCATTCTTACCGGGCTATAGGTTAATTTGCCTTTAGTGGAATTAAATTGGTGCTTGTGTATTTTCGTTAGTCTTCATGTATTTTATTTATCCCACGCACACAGCATACAGAGCCTTGTTTGAGGAGCTGAATTACCTATCACATGTCAGACAGCACAAGAGCAGCGCCTAAAAATCACAACTGCTGTTATTGGAGTGAAACGTGCTTTTATAAGCCCAGTCATTGCACAACAAATAACAATTATGAATGCAATCGTGTGCTAAAAACTGTTTTGATAACCACAATTTAAAAAAGATCTGCTATTTTTATTTCCCGGAGTCACCTCTTCACTGTTGACATTGAGACTGGTGATTTGCGGGTACTATTTAATGAAGCTGCCAGTTGAGGACATGTGAGGCGTCTGTTTCTCAAACTAGACACACTAATGTACTTGCTCAGTTGTGCACCCGGGGCCTCCCACTCCTCTTTCTGTTCTGGTTATAGCCAGTTTGCGCTATTCTGTGAAGGGAGTAGTACACAGCATTGTACGAGATCTTCAGTTTCTTGGCAATTTCTCACATGGAATAGCCTTCATTTTTCAGAACAAGAATAGACTGACGAGTTTCAGAAGAAAAGTCTTTTGCCATTTTGAGCCTGTAATCGAACCCACAAATGCTGATGCTCCAGATACTCAACTAGTCTAAAGAAGGCCAGTTTTATTGCTTCTTTAATTAGAACAACCGTTTTCAGCTGTGCTAACATAATTGCAAAAGGGTTTTCTAATGATCAATTAGCCTTTTTAAAATTATAAACTTGGATTAGTTAACACAACATGTCATTGGAACACAGGAGTGATGGTTGCTGATAATGGGCATCTGTACGCATATGTAGATATTCCATAAAAAATCTGCAGTTTCCAGCTACAGTAATCATTTACAACATTAACAATGTCTACACCAGTGGTCACCAACCGGTCGATCGCGATCGACTTGTCGATCTCCAAGTCATTTCTAGTCGATCGCCAAACATTTCTGTAAAAAAACAACGATAAAGCCTTGTGTTCCTTTTTTACATTTTATTTGTCTCGGGCTGTTGGTGGTAGGTGCAGCCAATTCAGCTGCCCTGCGTCCCGGGGTAGGCAAACTGTTGCAATTTCATGTGTCTGGAGGTACAAACTCTGCCTTCCCGGTGGGCCTGGAGAGGAAATCATGTGCGTTATAGGCCTACCGCTGGCCAATCAGATTGCTTAGATGACCGAGTCTGCAGTAACGTTGCAGGCATAAAAGCAAGCTACGGCAAAATTGATACTGTGAGATTTCAAAACCTTTATAACCATGACAAGCGAGACTGTCAACGAATACAGCAAAGAGCTTGTCTTTTTATGAGTGAGTTCATGTTGTTAAGTTCTTACTCCGCACTTTGTATTCAACACTTTGTATTCAACACTTTTATAAGCCATAAAATGCACGTTCTTCCTATTTCCACTCAGTGCTACAAGCAGGACTGCAGCAGTAATGAATGAGTAGGAAAGTGTATCTCTAGGCTTGCGTTGTTGTTATTATTAGCGGCTTGGGTCTTTTTTAATATCAAGGTAAATTTCACTTTCTCTGTTCATATGAGTAACAACATGAATTTGTGCATGAGGCAGAAATAATGTGGTGCAACTCGAGTTTCGCCATCAGCTGGAAGACTGTGTCCCTTATTGGTCAGTGTCAGTGGAGGAAAAGGAGAGTGGAGTGATGTTTAGAGATGGGCCCTCAGTCTGCTGTTTCGACGCTGAGACTGACCATCAGATGCAGGCACCATCAGCCCAGTAAAATAAAAAGCAAATTATTTAAATGTATGTTCACTCAGCTGTGCCTCACAAGTAATACAACAATGGATCTATTACCAGTGTGATCATATAGCCTACCTCAAATTTTGAAATATAATTAAAAAAAATATATATACCAAACAACAGCAGGTAAATTCAAGCAAAGCCAGTATGTGGTGATAATGTAATGGGCCTATAGCTTACTGCACAAACCTCATTGCTACAGTACTGTTTTTAAATTGGTTAATGTTGCATAGGCTTACACTTAGTCATGTTAATAAAAAATCCACTGGTCTACACTGTGTTTCTGATCAATTTTATGTTATTTTAATGGACAAAAAATGAGCTTTTCTTTCAAAAACAAGGACATTTCTAAGTGACCCCGAACTTTTGAAAGGTAGTGTATATACAGTTGAAGTCGGAAGTTTACATACACTCAGGTTGGAGTCATTAAAACTCGTTTTTCAACCACTCCACACATTTCTTGTTAACAAACTATAGTTTGGGCAAGTCGGTTATGACATCTACTTTGTGCATGACACAAGTAATTTTTCCAACAATTGTTTACAGACAGATTATTTAACTTATAATTCACTGTGTCACAATTCAAGTGGGTCAGAAGTTTACATACACTAAGTTGACTGTGCCTTTAAACAGCTTGGTAAATTCCAGAAAAGGATGTCATGGCTTTAGAAGCTTCTGTTACATGCTGACCAGACCGGACACGTCGCGTGCGCGAGCATCGCAATTTTTTTTTTGAAATCTATGTTATTCAATTATTGCACCCACACTGCTCGCGCTCGCCAACGAGCGTCTGCGATGCCAAGGGCTAAAATAGAACTCCTTTCTATTTCTGATGCAGATCGCGCTGAAAGTCCTGCCTCTCCCATCTCCTCATTGGTTTATAGAAGCAGGTACCCATGTGCCATCTCCTCATATGTTATACACACGTGAGTGATTGAAAGACTAACTGTTTTACCGGTCGTGGTGGTAATACTATGAAAGTTTAGATGCCGATCACCATATAAATTCAAAGATGGACTTCTGACCCACTGGGAATGTGATGAAATAAATAATAGCTGAAATATATCATTCTCTCTACTATTATTCTGACATTTCACATTCTTAAAATAAAGTGGTGATCCTAACTGACCTAAGACAGGGAATTTTTACTAGGATTAAATGTCAGGAATTGTGAAAAACCGAGTTTAAATGTATTTGGCTAAGGTGTATGTAAACTTCCGACTTCAACTGTACATGCAATCATACACAGTCATTCCAGAGTTTTTCTTTATTTTTTAATATTTTCTAAATTGTAGAATAATAGTGAAGACATCCAAACTATGAAATAACAGTTGTGACTTTACTTTCATTAATCTGATGACTGTTATTTATCAAATCAACAATTTTTAATTGTTACCTGATTTAAAAAAAATGAATCATGTCACAATTAACTCATTAGGAGTGTGGGGCACCACGAGAGTGGTTGTTTAAATAGTTAAACTCTAAAGGTCTTTTGCAAAAACCCCAGCCTTACTTATGATTCAGTACTACACAAATTGGTTTAATTATTTATTTACTAGCTAACTAAATGATAACAAAGGATAAACATACACACTTAATACATTCGAAAAAGGTCCATAGCGGACTGACCAAACATATGGCAGCTTGTTACAAAGGAGATGGAGACGGAGGGAAAGAGCGAGAAGGAAGAGACACTTATCGTTGATACATTTTAGGAACTACTCTCACAGTAATCATATACTTTGCACACGAACTGCCGCCCGTTTGGAGTAAGAAATCATGAATGTATTTACGTGTAAATGCCTTCTTCACCATGTATCTCTGTCAGGAACCAAGCCGCCTTAGGAAGGGTGTTGGGCCTTTCCGTGGCACGCATGTAAGGCTCTGATTGTCCAAAAGGGGTCCCCCACCCGTCTCTTCTACTGTTGCTCTCCTCTGCTGACGCCCGGCATCTGGTGACCTGTCGTGTAGTCCTGAACAGAGTTGCAGAGCTCACTCTGCTGCCACTCGCTCTGGAAGATGCTTATTTGAAGATAGGCTAGCCAGCTGTGTAGCTGTGTAGATGGTTCTCAGTGGTGATGAGAGAAGTAGAATACGTTGGTTTGAAGAGTCGTAGAATGGTCCCACATAAATTCGCTTTTCTAAATACTTTACTTAAGACAGCTAATCAGCTGTACCAGTGATTGTCCGGAAGGTGAGCTTCTAGCCTCTACCTCAGGGGTGTCAAACTTATTCCACGGAGGGCCTAGTGTCTGCAGGTTTTTCCTTTCAATAAAGCCCTAGACAACCAGGTGTGGGGAGTTCCTAACTAATTAGTGATGTTAATTCATCAATCAAGTACAAGGGAGGAGCGAAAACCCGCAGACACTCGGCCCCCCGTGGAAAGAGTTTGACACCTGTGCTCTACCTTGTGTTGATATTCAGAGTTCGAACCACTTTGAATGTGAGCTGCAGCTACACACCTCTCTGGCCTAAATGTTAATTTCTTTACCAATCCTTTTATACACTCTGGTCGAAAGGGATGGTTCCGTCAGGCTGACACACTCTCTGACCTCACTCGGGCGTGGCTACTTACTGTGCAAAGTTTATAGAAAACAAATGATTTCTGATGGCTCCTAAAATCACATCCCTCCTTTAACAAAAATACTTAAATTTTTCAAAGACAACGTGGAGGATGGAGCCTTCGTACATATATAGTGTGTGTACTTTTCAACTTACTGTATTTCCTTTAAACATTTTAACCTTTCTCAACCACCCATCCCGGATCCGGGATAATTGTCATCAGCAACGCTGAATAGCATAGCGCCACAGTCAAATAATATCACTAAAAATATTTATAATCATGCAATCACAAGTGAAATATACCAAAACACAGCTTAGCTTGTTGTTAATCCACCTATCGTGTCAGATTTTGAAAATATATTTTACAGCGAAAGAAATCCAAGCTTTTGTGAGTGTAGCTTTCTATGCTACATTAGCTTAGCCTTATATTAGCTTGGTCACGAAAATAAGAAAAGCACTCAAATTAATCGCTTACCTTTGATAATCTTCGGGTGGTTCCACTCACGAGACTCCCAGTTACACAACAAATGTTCTTTTTGTTCGATAAATATTACTTTTATATCCAAATACCTCCGTTCCTTTGGTGCGTTATGCTCCGAAATCCACCGGAAAGAGCGGTCACGAAAACGCATACAAAAATGCCAAATAATATCCATAATGTCCACAGAAACATGTCAAATGTTTTTTATAATCAATCCTCAGGATGTTTTTCAAATATATATTCGATAATATATCAACCGGGAGTGTTGTTTTTTCAATCGGACCGGGAGAAACAATGGCCGCCTTTCTCTTTTGCGCACAACTCACTCTGAGAGCCCCCACCTATCCACTTACGCAATGTGATCTTTCACGCTAATTTTTCAAAATAAAAGCCTGAAACTTTGTCTAATGACCGTTGACACCTTAGGGAAGCCATAGAAAAAGGAATCTGGTTGATATCCCTGTAAATGCACGTTAGGCATGCATAAGAACAGAGAGGTTTCAAAAAAGAGGCACTTTCTGATTGGATTTTCCTCCGGTTTTCGCCTGCAATATCAGTTCTGTTTAACTCACAGACAATATTAAGACAGTTTTGGAAACTTTTGAGTGTTTTCTATCCTAATCTGACAATTATATGCATATTCTAGTTTTGGGGGATGAGAAATAGGCAGTTTCAAATGGGTATGTTTTTTAGCCAAAAATGAAATCACAAAATGACATCACAAAATAACAACCAATATGACATTCGTTTTCTATAACTAGCCTGTGACCGTCCCCCACGTTCTCTGTAAGGAATATTGTCCCAGTATTCGCTTTTGAACGTGTTAAAGTTTCAGTGGGGAAAGTCTCTGAGGGCAAAGGAACATTCCTGTGTGAATTTGGATAGGTAGACCCTGGATATCCTCTCCTTTAATTTACAATGGGGCGTGAGGTGTCAAGCCCTCCTCCACTCACTCTACGGGGGACTGGCTGAAGTTATCCACTGCAAAGGTGTTCCGACCCATCTGGATCCCCTCAGGACAGTCATGACATAACACATGGAATCATGTAGTAACCAAAAAAGTGTTAAACAAATCAAAATATATTTTATATTTGAGATTCTTCAAAGTAGCCACCCTTTGCCTTGATGACAGCTTTGCACATTCTTGGCATTCTCTCAACCAGCTTCACTTGGAATGCTTTTGCAACAGTCTTGAAGGAGTTTCCACATATGCTGAGCACTTGTTGGCTGCTTTTCCTTCACTCTGCGGTCTAACTCATCCCAAACCATCTCAATTGGGTTGTGGTAGGGTGATTGTGGAGGCCAGGTCATCTGATGCAGCACTCCATTGTTCTTCTTCTTGGTCAAATAGCCCTTACACAGCCTGGAGGTGTGTTGGGCCATTGTCCTTTTGAAAACAAATGATAGTCCTATTAAGCGCAAACCAGATGGGATGGCGTATCTTTGCAGAATGTTGTGGTAGCCATGCTGGTTAACTTCTCTAGGATATGTGGGACGCTAACGTCCCACTTGGCCAAAAGCCAGTAAAAATGCAGAGCGCCAAATTCAAATATATTACTATAAAAATCTAACTTTCATTAAATCACACATGAAAGTTACCAAATTAAAGCTACACTCGTTGTGAATCCAGCCAACATGTCAGAATTCAAATAGGCTTTTCGGCGAAAGCAAACGATGCTATTATCTGAGGATAGCAACAGAGTAAACAAAGAGAGAGAAGCATATTTCAACCCTGCAGGCGCGGCACAAAACGCAGAAATAAAAATATAATTCATGCCTTACCTTTGACTAGCTTCTGTTGTTGGCACTCCAATATGTCCCATAAACATCACAAATGGTCATTTTGTTCGATTAATTCCGTCTATATATCCAAAATGTCCATTTATTTGGCGCGTTTGATCCAGAAAAACACAGCTTCCAAATTTCTCAAACGTGACTACAACATATCTCAAAGGTTACCTGTAAACGTTGCCAAAAAATTTCAAACTACTTTTGTAATACAACTTTAGGTATTTTTTAACGTTAATAATCGATAAAATTGAAGACGGGATGATCTGTGTTCAATACAGGATTCAAACCAACTATAGCCAGCTTTCTGGTCACGCGCTTCTATCTAACAGGACACTTAATGTGACTCTCGTTCAAGATGGCCGTACTTCTTCATTACACAAAGGAATAACCTCAACCAATTTCTCAAGACTGTTGACATCCAGTGGAAGCGGAGGGAACTGCAAGCAGGTCCCTTAGAAATCTGGTTTCCCAATGAAAGCTCATTGAAAAGAGTGACCTAAGAAAATGAATGGTTTGTCCTCGGGGTTTCACCTGCTAAATAAGTTCTGTTATACTCACAGACATGATTCAAACAGTTTTAGAAACGTCCGAGTGTTTTCTATCCCAATCTACCAATAATATGCATATCTTATCTTCTGGGGATGAAAAGCTGGCAGTTGAATTTGGGTATGCTTTTCATCCAAACGTGAAAATGCTGCCCCCTATCCTAGAGAAGTTAAGGTTGCCTTGAATTCTAAATAAATCACAGACAGTGTCACCAGCAAAGCACCATCACACCACCACCTCCATGCTTCACGGTGGGAATGACACATGCAGAGATCATCCGTTAACCTACTCTGCGTCTCACAAAGACAATTTTTACTCATCAGACCAAATGACAGATTTCCACCGGTCTAATGTCCATTGCTCGTGTTTCTTAGCCCAAGCAAGTCTCTTCTTCTTATTGGTGTTCTTTAGTAGTGGTTTCTTTGCAGCATATCGACCATGAAAGCCTGATTCACACGGTTTCCTCTGAACAGTTGATGTTGAGATGTGTCTGCTACTTGAATTCTGAAGCATTTATTTGAGCTGCAATTTCTGAGGCTGGTAACTCTAATGAACTTATCCTCTGCAGCATAGGTAACTCTGGGTCTTCCTTTCCTGTGGCGGTCTTCATTAGAGCCAGTTTCTTCATAGCACTTGATGGTTTTTGCGACTCCACTTGAAGAAACTTTCAAAGTTCTTGAAGTATATTTTAGTTTTTGATTCTTCAAAGTAGCCACCCTTTGCCTTGATGACAGCTTTGCACACTTTTGGCATTCTCTCAACCAGCTTCATGAGGTAGTCACCTGGAATGCATTTCAATTAACAGCTGTGCCTTGTTAATTTGTGTAACTTCTTGATGTGTCTGTTACTTGAACTCTGAAGTATTTAATAACACCCTCATATGAAGAGGAATGGAATGTGGGAGGTGATAGAATGCAATGACCGCATTGTAAAGGAGTGAGTACTTGAATCAGTTACATGCTTTTTACTTCTATTATTGTATACCCCTAAACAGTATAATTAGCTTTTTCTATATATACAGTGTGCTGTGGTATGTATTTATTCTCATGGTTGAGTTGAAATGTTATACGGTTGAGGATGAGTTGAGAAATCAAAATAAGCCTTGCTGCCAGATCTCGTGTTGTTTAGATGTAATTTTCTCGGTACCACCTGTTTTCAGTCAGTTTGTTTTGAATCCTATCAACACATCTAGTTATCTGGAGGGTTCAGCCAGCATTCAGCAAATGGATTTTGGGAGTGACTCACCACCTGGATTTGGTCTTTTGTAGCAAAATTTGAAAATGTGTTTTTTACATTAGATAAAAGTAGCTACAAAATGGTATATCATACACTGTATTTGAGAAACAATGGGAAAGTAATTCTGCTTTGAAAGTTGATCAGCTTGTAAACTCACTTTTGTCTTAGAAAAATATTCAATCTAGTGAAGAGCCCTTCTTTGTCTACACTCATGGCCAAACGTTTTGAGAACGAAACAAATATTAATTTCCACAAAGTTTGCTGCTTCATTGTCTTTAGATATTTTTGTTAGATGTTACTATGGAATACTGAAGTATAATTACAAGCATTTCATAAGTGTCAAAGGCTATTATTGACAATTACATGAAGTTGATGCAAAGAGTCAATATTTGCAGTGTTGACCCTTCTTTTTCAAGACCTCTGCAATCCGCCCTGGCATGCTGTCAATTAACTTCTGGCCCACATCCTGACTGATGGCAGCCCATTCTTGCATAATCAATGCTTGGCGTTTGTCAGAATTTTGTGGGTTTTTGATTGTCCACCCGCCTCTTGAGGATTGACCACAAGTTCTCAATGGGATTAAGGTCTGGGGAGTTTCCTGGCCATGGACCCAAAATATCGATGTTTTGTTCCCCGAGCCACTTAGTTATCAATTTTGCCTTATGGAAAGGTGCTCCATCATGCTGGAAAAGGCATTGTTCGTCACCAAACTGTTCCTTTGACGGTTGGGAGAAGTTGCTCTCGGAGGATGTGTTGGTATCATTCTTTATTCATGGCTGTGTTCTTAGGCAAAATTGTGAGTGAGCCCACTCCCTTGGCTGAGAAGCAAGCCCACACATGAATGGTCTCAGGATGCTTTACTGTTGGCATGACACAGGACTGATGGTAGCGCTCACCTTGTCTTCTCCGGGACAAGCTTTTTTCCGGATGCCCCAAACAATCGGAGAGGGGATTCATCAGAGAAAATGACTTTACCCCAGTCCTCAGCAGTCCAATCCCTGTACCTTTTGCAGAATATCAGGCTGTCCCTGATGATTTTCCTAGAGAGAAGTGGCTTCTTTGCTGCCCTTCTTGACACCAGGCTATCCTCCAAAAGTCTTCCCCTCACTGTGCGTGCAGATGCACTCACACCTGCCTGCTGCCATTCCTGAGCAAGCTCTGTACTGGTGGTGCTCCGATCCCGCAGCGGATTCAACTTTAGGAGACGGTCCTGGCACTTGCTGGACTTTCTTGGGTGCCCTGAAGCCTTCTTCACAACAATTGAACCTCTCTCCTTGAAGTTCTTGATGATCCGATAAATGGTTGTTTTAGGTGCAATCTTACTGGCAGCAATATCCTTGCCTGTGAAGCCCTTTTTGTGCAAAGCAATGATGACGGCATGTGTTTCCTTGCAGGTAACCATGGTTGACAGAGGAAGAACAATGATTCCAAGCACCACCCTCCTTTTTGAAGCTTCCAGTCTGTTATTCGAACTCAATCAGCATGACAGAGTGATCTCCAGCCTTGTACTCGTCAACACTCACACCTGTGTCAACAAGAGAATCACTGACATGATGTCAGCTGGTCCTTTTGTGGCAGGGCTGAAATGCAGTGGAATTTTTTTGGGGGGATTCAGTTCATTTGCATGGCAAATAGGGACTTTGCAAATAATTGCAATTCATCTGATCACTCTTCATGACATTCTGGAGTATATTTAAATTGCCATCATACAAACTGAGGCAGCAGACTTTGTGAAAATTAATATTTGTGTCATGCTCAAGTTTTGGCCACGACTGTACACCCAGCATCGTACACACCCTCTTAAGCTTTAGCACCACCCATCTTGTTTTGCTCTCGGAGCGTTCAGAGTGCACACTTGACCCTCTGGCCGATGATTTGTTTACCTATGGATAACATGAAAACAGCCTAACCAGCTCTGCTGGCAACAATGTCATTACACTTTTTTGCAGACGTTTACTGACACCGGCCATATTCAACGGGTTTGGTGTACACACGTCACGTAACGTTAGCGAGCGAGCTAGCCAACATAAGCTAGTTAAACAACAATGAACAGTGTCAACAATGCCACAGCGCTGGGCATGTTCAATGTTAGCTAGCTAACATTAGGCTCTAACTAGAACAGCAAACGGCTCTGAGAAACAAATAACGTCATCTACGGAGCCAGCCAGCTAACATTAGCTAGCTAGCTAACAGTACACTTTAGCTTGAAATGGAACCACTTTGTCAAAATTCGATAACGTGTAATATCTGAAAATATAGCTAGCTATATTACCTGTATACATCATCGTGCATGGAAGCGTCTCCCTGTCAGGAATGCCATGCCACATTTTCCCTTAGTTTGAAGATGTAATCTGGAGACAGGTGTTTTCTCCGTCTCTTTAGCTATCATACTCTAATTCCACTGATTTCAAAACTTGATCCTCCAGAATGTGGAGAGCAACACTTATGCAGCTCCACTACACAGTACTTTAAAAAAAAGCCGCTTTCGACAGGATTACCAACACAGACTGACGAGCTTCTATCGCAGACCAATCCGAACTCCTCTATCGGGATGTCCAGCCCACTCATTATCTCAGCAAATCATGGCTAGTGGGATGGTTGCTCACTTTTTCTGTGGCTTAACCAACAATGCTCGTAATTTAACAATTGTATTCGTATTTACAGATCGCATAAAAGTTTGTTATTAAGGCACATGAAAGTTCACATGTTCGAGAAGGCATTTCTGCCAAAACGCATTTTGATAAATAAAATTAAAAAGACCTAACGGCTCTCCGGTGAAGTCGTGACTTGCGACATACGTCCTAGTTTCCTGAATCGGGTCCCATATATTCGTAGGTATAATTTATGTTATTGTCCATAAAATGCAGGTCAAACCATTGCATAAGAGGACACTTAATAGTTTTTTTGAACAAGGAACATCTTTGTCTTCCAAGTCAGTAAGAGATTGTACTTGGTCCCTCGAAGAAACATTTTGCCCAACCAGTGTCATCATGCTAGAGCCACACTTACCAGGGTTGGGATCAATTCATAAATTGAAAAATAGCCTACTCACAGAGTCAGTGTGCTCCTCTTCCGTAGGAGGAGCAGCAGCATCAGTCTCTGCCAGAGAGAACTCAATGCCAGAGCTGTGGTTGCACTAAGCCACAGGTAAATGTAATTACATAAACCGCCCCAGCAATGCATCGCCAATAATCAGGTTTATTGCCATGGTAACCCCTTCATCTCTTATTGCCTTGCCATTCACTGTTAGTGTGTTGGCACTAGGGCTGGGAATTGCCAGGGACCTCATGATACGATATTATCATGATACTTAGGTGCCGATACGATAGGTATTGTGATTCGATACTGTGATTTTGTTGCGATTCGATGTTCCAAACATATTGTTCACCATATGTCTGCTGCAGAAGGACAAGTGAGCCATGAGAAAACACATTTTGATTTCAAAAGAAGATGGACAACAAGCTATGAGGGAAAAATACTGGAGTTTTGGTGCAGGTAAAGCACATAAATAATATTGCGATATTGTCAAAACAATTAAAAATTATATCCCGATATGTAACCGTATCGTCTTTTTCCCCAACACTAGTTGGCACATATACAGCAGCTGTGGCCTTGCCCTCCCATTCATCTAAATGTAGCATTGCAGGCTAGCACCTCTGGATCATAGTTAGGGCTGACACTCCAGTCTGCTAATTTATCATAATTAGTGTGATCTCAGGAATCATACCTCTGTTCCGCGCTTCATTCTCTATGTCAGACACACAGCATATGACTAGATACATCTACAGATTTTTGTGTTTGTATTTTGAGTGAGCCGTTGCGCTGAACCATTAATAAAAATAATACACCCACATACAGTGCTTTTGGAAAGTATTCAGACCCCTTGACTTTTCCCACATTTTGTTACGTTACAGCATTATTCTAAAATGGATAAAAAAAAATATCCTCAGCAATCTACACACAATACCCCATAATGACAAAGCGGAAATAGGTTTTTAGAAATTTTTGCAAATGTATTAAATAAAAAAACACAAGGTTTCAGCCCTTTTGCTATGACAATTGAGCTCAGGTGCATCCTGTTTCCATTGATCATCCTTGACATGTTTATACAACTTGATTGGAGTCCACCTGGGGTAAATTCAATTGATTGGACATGATTTGAAAAAGAACACACCTGTCTATGTAAGATCCTACGGTTGCCAGTGCATGTCAGAGCAAAAACCAAGACATGAGCTCGAAGGAATTGTCTCTAGAGCTCCAAGACAGGATTGTGTTGAGGCACAGCTCTGGGAAAGGGTACCAAAAAAATTCTGCAGCATTGAAGGTCCCCAAGAACACGGTGGCCTCCATCATTCTTAAATAGAAGTTTGGAACCACCAAGACTCTTCCTAGAGCTGGCCGCCCAGCCAAACTAAGCAATCGGGGAAAAGGGCCTTAGTCATGGAGTTGACCAAGAGTCTGATGGTCACTCTGACCGAGCTCCAGAGTTCCTCTGTGAAGATGGGAGAACCTTCCTGAAGGACAACCATCTCTGCAGCACTCCACCAATCAGGCCTTTATGTTAGAGTGGCCAGACGGAAGCCACTTCTCAGTAAAAGGCACATGAGTCCGCTTGGAGTTTGCCAAAAGGCACCTAAATACTCTGACCATGAGAAACAAGATTCTCTGGTCTGATAAAACCAAGATTGAATTCTTTGGCCTGAATGCCAAGCGTCACGTGTGGAGGAAACCTGGCACCATCCCTACGGTGAAGCATGGTGGTGGCAGCATCATGCTGTCGGGAGGTTTTTCGATGGCAGGGACTGGGAGACCAGTCAGGAACGAGGCAAAGATGAACGGAGAAAAGTACAAAGAGAGAATAGATGACAATCTGCTCCAGAGCGTTTAGGACCTCAGACTGGGTCGAAGGTTCACCTTCCAACAGGACAACGACCCTAAGCACACAGCCAAGACAACACAGGATTGGCTTCGGGACAAGTCTCTGAATGTCATTGAGTGGCCCATTCAACCTGACAGAGCTCGTGTGGATCTGCAGAGAAGAATGGGAGAAACTCCCCAAATACAGGGGTGCCAAGCTTGTAGCGTCATACCCAAGAAGCTACTCGATGCTGTAATCACTGCTAAAGGTGCTTCAACAAAGTACTGTGTAAAGGGTTGGAATATTTATGTAATGTGATATTTCATTTTTTATTTATTTTATAAATCAGCAAACATTTCTAAAAACCTGTTTTTGCGTTGTCATTATGCGGTATTGTGTGTAGATTGATGAGGGGGGAAAATGAATTTTGGATAAGGCTAACATAACAAAATGTGGAAAAAGTCAAGGGGTCTGAATACTTTCTGAAGGCACTGTAGACACATTAATATACATGCGCGCACATACACACACAACTCTCATAAAGCAAAACATATTGGATTGCAGATCTGGTGAAACATCAGTTGATAGTCAGCCCATCACACTGAGTAGGAGGCTAGTGTGTGTCTGAACTTCTTAACTGGGTTTCTCATCCGCTGGCTCTCAGTATCTAGCTAAACACCTCCCGTTCACCATGGGCACTGCTGTCTCATCATACATGGTGAGGCCTACTACTAATAGGCCTGTGCTGCTGCTTCTTCTCTCAAGGGTTTTTCATCATGTGAAATCGGTGTAACTGCTAACACCATGCAGAGCGCTGGGAAGGCTTTTGTTTCCTCATAATTTCTATTAACATGCTGTTGTGTTTTTATCAGATCAGCTCCCTATGTCTCATTTCCCCTCTTGTTTTGTCTCTTATCTGCTCCTGTTTTCCCCCATCATGTAGTGCACAGCTGCACCCTCTTAGACTGTTGGAAAGCTGGCAGCGCTACGTGTTGCTGCATGAAGGGGGCTCACATTCAGTTAGTTGCATCCATGGTGAAAGACTGTTTCACATCACAGGGATTTCGCTGTGTGAATACACTGTACCGGGGTCAGCATTGCTGGCTGTCCATGAATAATGTATTCTGTGTGTTTCACTTATGACCCAGAGTTTCTGTCAGGGCCTCTGCTCTTAGGCATTCAGGTCTCTCTCTACTAGTTTCTGCCACCATGAAATCTTTAGGCAACATAATGGCCCTTGATGTGGGATTCTTATGGACTTGCTGTAGAGGGTTTTGTGTGTGTCTCTGACCGTTACCAGATTGTATTCAAGCTGTAAACAGTGTGTGTAATACATCCTGATCCTAAATGTTACTGTGTTGTAGCCTGTAACTGTGCTGTTGCCAGCAACAGTTATTCAATGTCATCACAGAGCTCACCTGCGGCTCTGGCTAATGAAGTCGGAGCTCCAGCACTGGGGCCACACTGCACACCTGCCTGCCGGAGGAGGGTAGAGACAGACAGTGCTGAGAGGGAGCAACACAAACAAAGCCCTAGAGAACATCACCGTACATGGCTGAGAGGTGTTCTTGGCTATAGAAGAAAGACAGCCATAGAAATAAACGAAATATGTCTATGACTAGACTATAATACATGGCCATGAAGACCATGCCTGAAAACAACATGTTTGCCCTAGAGGAAAACATGTCTGAAGCGCAAGACGCCATGCAAGAGGCCATGAATACAGAGCACATGGCTGAAAAGCCGATCAATTTAGTACAACACACACACGCCATGCTGCAGCAGTCCGACTCCACTGTGAGTGAATCACAGGGCCTGTGGCTGAAACAGTAAATGAAGCTTGGATCGTCCTGGACTCAGTGCACCGTCACACAGCGCTGATTAGCCCAGACCTCCCTAGGGGTGGGGAGAGACAAATGGAGGAGACTCTCC
Source organism: Salvelinus alpinus (assembly GCF_045679555.1). Lineage (NCBI taxonomy): Eukaryota > Metazoa > Chordata > Actinopteri > Salmoniformes > Salmonidae > Salvelinus > Salvelinus alpinus. Next base: position 31,092,561 of record NC_092099.1, read on the forward strand.
AGTATCCTGCTCATTACTTACGGAACGACAGTGTCATCCTGACACGGTGCCAGCCTCTCCCTTAGTAGCGCTGAGTGTGTGTGTAAACCAGTCGTCAGCGCCTGTTGGAGTGTCTCTCACTTTGTCTCTGTTTGTCAGCCTATAGCAGCTCCAGCTCGCTAATGGTGGCAATGTGCGTCCTTGAGAGAAACACTTGTTTGTTTGTTGTGTTACCATGCCTGTCTGGAAAACAGTGCTTTCTCAAAAACAACGAGGGGGGAGGGGGTGCCATGGCTGGCGGTGCAGCACTTTAGCTTCAGCGCTTGTGGCATTAACTGCCATCCAACCGAAAGGAGCTGGAGTCTACACTCCATTATGACTCCTGTCAATTTAGGAAATTAATTCTAACAGATTCTTTTGTGTGTGTGTGTGTATATAGTGTATGTGGACACCCTTTCAAAGTAGTGGATTTGGCTATTTCAGCCACACCCGTTGCTGACCGGTGTATAAAATTTGAGCACACAGCCATGCAATCTCATAGACAAACATTGGCAGTAGAATAGATTTACTGAAGAGCTCAGTGACTTTGAGCATTTCACAGTCATAGGATGCCACCTTTCCAACATGTCAGTTCGTCAGATTTCTGCCCTCCTAGACCTGCCCCTGTCAACTGTAGGTGTTATTGTAATTGGAAACGTCTAGGAGCAACAATGGCTCAGCTGCGAAGTGGTAGGCCACACAAGCTCACAGAACGGAACTGGCAAGTGCTGAAGCGCGTAGTGTGTAAAAGAGCCTGCACAGAGCCCTGACCTCAACCCCATCAAACACCTTTGTGATGAATTGGAACACTTGACTGCAAGCCAGGCCTAATCGCCCAACATCAGTCCCTGACCTCACTAATTCTCTTATGGCCGAATGAAAGCAAGTCCCCGCAGCAATGTTCCAACATCTAGTGGAAAGCTTTCCCGGAAGAGTGGAGGCTGGTATACAGTGTATTCTGAAAGTAGTCAGACCCCTTCACTTTTTCCATATTGTCTAACGTTACAGCCTCCACTAAAATGGATTCAATGTTTTTTTTCCCCCACTCATCCATCTACACACACTACCACATAATGGTTTTTAGAATTGTTTGCAAATGTATACAACAACTGAAATGTCACATTTACATCTCATTTTCTACCACATTTTCCTAAACAACCACTGAATTGCAGAGCGCCAAATTCAAAAATAATACAAAAAATATTTATAATCATGGAATCACAAGTGAAATATACCAAAACACAGCTTAGCTTGTTGTTAATCCACCTATCATGTCAGATTTTAAAAATATGCTTTACAGCGAAAGCAATCCAAGCGTTTGTGAGTGTATCAATCAATGCTAGAACAGCTAGCCTTAAATTAGCTTGGTCACGAAAGTCAGAAAAGCATTCAAATTAATCGCTTACCTTTGATAATCTTCGGATGTTTGCACTCATGAGACTCCCAGTTACACAATAAATGTTCTTTTTGTTCGATAAATATTAGTTTTATAACAAAAAAACGCCATTTGGGTTGCACGTTATGGTCAGAAAACCACAGCCTCATTCCATTCCTGAAAGGCAGACAAATTCCAAAAAGTATCTGTAATGTTCGTAGAAACATGTCAAACGTTTTTTTATAGTCAATCCTCAGATTGTTTTTAACATACATCATCGATAATATTTAAACCGGACGGTAACCTATTCAATAAAAGAGAGAAAGAAAATGTCGAGCTAACCCCCTCTCGCGCAGGAACTAATCAAAGGACACCTGACTCGTTTTGAAAAATCTCGCTCATTTTTCAAAATAAAAGCCTGAAACTATGTCTAAAGCCTGGTCACAGCCTGAGGAAGCCATTGGCAGAGGAATCTGGTTGATACCCCTTTAAATGGAAGAGGGGCAGGCAATGAAACAGGGAAGAGAAAAAAAAGCACGTCCGGGTTGGATTTCCTCAGGTTTTTGCCTGTAGAATCAGTTTTGTTATACTCACAGACAATATTTTGACAGTTTTGGAAACTTTGGAGTGTTTTCTATCCTAATCTGTAACTTATATGCATATTCTACGATCTGGGCCTGAGAAATAGTCCGTTTACCTTGGGAAAGTTATTTATAAAAAAAAAAAAAAAAAAAAATTCTGGCCCCTAGCGTCAAGAAGTTAACAAAGAAGCTTGATCTTGTTTGAGACACAGAAGTGGACTTTGAACAGTGTACATTATGCATTCTGCACCTCTTGGTATTTAGAACGCCTCTCTTCCACCTGCTTGACATTCATGTATTCCTCGCAAAGAGGGGAAACGATTTCAAATGATCGGAGCATGGGCGTGATTTCCAGAGCAAATGACTGATTCTCAAAATAAATGGGATCTGAAACCAGCGAAGATGGCTGCAGTTTGAAGACCCCGGCACAATGAGAGAGAGGGAAAGAAGCTGTGAATCAGCTATCAAATCCTCCGAGCCGCCAGACGTAATTAATTCTATGGAACGGGAGACCAATGGATGAAGTAATTTCCATGGGTGAGACACACCTGGGTGCAGCGGAAGTGTTTCATGGCATTACATTATTCATGTCAACCCCCAAAACAGCATCTCTATATTTGAAAATCCTCTTTCGACTCACACACTCTGTTCCTCCCCCTCTCTCTCTGTGTTGCTTGCTGGTGCTGTCAACACTAGCTAGCTAACCCAGCATGCTGCTGCGCCTTAAATCCCTGTTGTTAATTCCCTTTCCGCTACCTTGTAAATAGTCAGGTGAAAAATTGAGGTGAAAAAAGCGAAGGCTTACCCATTCCCCCCTAATCCTCGTTTAAAGATCATATGCCTGGTCCAAAACTGGAGATGAGTAACTCTAAACCCACTGTCTATCTGGACTGATGTTATCAGGACCCACACAGATGGAAAGATGGAACATGACCAAACAGAGAGCTGTGGAGAGGGCAGAAAGTAGGAGAGGGTAGTTATTAGGGATGCTGGGGTGTGTGTTTGTGTGTGCGTGCGCCAGGTTTAAGGATATGGGGATTGGGGACACAAACTACATGGCACAAAGGTATGGAGTCAGGGACACACTTATGTTAGATACTGTTTTGTCTAGTAGCGCAATTTTTCCACAGCATTCTAAAATAAATAATTTACCCAAAACCACTAATTCCTATGATTCACAGTGTTAACTCTGGGGAATTTTTTTTTGTGAAGAAATGTTAAATACTGTTGTAATAAGGTTGGTACGAACATGTGGAAATCTGTTGCAGCTCAATTGATTACAAAACCCACAATGCAATGCTCTCTCTCTGGGCTGGCTGACTGTCTAGCAAGGTTCTATCTAGTAAACGTAGCTACACACAATAATACCATAATCAATATCAGCATAGTCAGCTCTAGCATAGTCATAGCATAGCACAGCATAGTCATAATACCATAATCAATATCAGCATAGTCAGCTCTAGCCTCTAGCCAATATCAACATGGCCAGCTCTAGCCTTTTGGGGGACCCTAAGCAAGTTTTGGTTGGGGGGCCACCACCTTGTGGCAAAACATTTCCTTGGCCCCCCTCTTGAAGGTGGAGAGAAATGTTTGTTTTAAAGTTAATTTCCTGCAATTATACACATTTTGCCATGGGGCAGCAGATAAACTAGTGGTTAGAGCGTTGGGCCAATAACCGAAAGATTGCTGGATCGAATCCCCGAGCTGACAAGGGAAACAATTGTCGTTCTGCCCCTGATCAAGGCAGTTAACCCACTGTACCCCGGGCGCCGTGACGTGGATGTCGATTAAGGCAGCCCCCCGCACCTCTCTGATTCAGAGGGTTTGGGTTAAATGCGGAAGACACATTTCAGTTGAAGGCATTCAGTTGTACAACTGACTAGGTATCCCGCTTTCCCATAGGATTTTTTGTTTTTGTTTTAAAGGCTCAGTGCAGTCAAAAACGTGATTTGTTTTTGTATTTTATACATCTTTCCACACTGAGGTTGGACTATATTGTAAACATGATGATAATGCTCTTTTAGTGTAAGAGCTATTTGAAAAGACCACCTGAAATTTCAGCCTTTTTTAGTGGGATGGAGTTTTGGCCTTCCATGGTGACATCACCTTGTGGTAAATTAGTTAATAGACCAATAAAAAAAAAAGGGTTCCAAACCTCTCTGCCAATAACGGCAAGTTTTCCCCTCACCACTCAGACCACTCTAAGACAGTCCAAGTGAAATTCTTGCTTGAGAAATTGCTCTCTGCTAAGAAGCTATTATTGTTTTTTTTTTTACAATTTTAATTGAAAACATTGACAGTAAGGTACTTAATTGTTTCCCAGAAAGTATTTGATATTGAGAACTGCTGCATTGGATATTTTTTTTTTAAAGCAAGTTTTCTGCAATTCTACACATTTTGCCATGGAGTGGAGAGATGTTCTTTTCAGTTTTCAAACTAATTTTTGTGGTGACTTATTCTGTTAATATGATATGAGTGAGAATGACTAACAAAATCAATGGGGCCCCCCTGGAGTTCAGGGCCCCTTAGCACGTGCCTGGTCGGTATTCGACAAAAGTTACTACACGTTTAGATAAGTGGCTAGACTAACTTACCAGTCTAAAACATGTTAGATGACATGGCTAATTTAGTGACTGTCAGTGACTGACATAAGAGAATAACTGCTTGTGCACAACCAAATTTTGAAATTGCACCTGGTGTATTCTACAATTCTTACTCTCAATAGTAAGTTGATATCCCGACTGAGTTCCAACAACATGCTATTTTATCGTGGCCCAGTAGGGCCCTAAGCAACAGCTTAAGTCAGTGAAAGAATGAGTTGAATAATTTGTTCCACTATACTTTGTAATGACGGTATAGACAGATGGATGTGTTCTTGACAAGTATGCCCATACCATCTATTGGCTGATTTGACAATCTGGTGTGCAGGTAATTGTTTTAAAAGCATTATGAAATGTGATGTGTTATTCCCTATCTCCAGTGATGGCAACCTTATGATGCGTTACAACACGATTTCCTGATTTCACAAACGGACCACTTAGAAGTTAAATAATAGTTATTTTTCTGACTCATAGAACATAGACTATCACCAAATTGACAGTTATTTCATGAGTGACATTTCTGGAGTGGATTATCCCTTTTAAATAGCTTTTTGTGGCAAATAACATTGCTGACAAGGGCAGGGATTGGCAGCTAGAGAATGCTAGACTTCCATCAGGGCCTGTTCTCTTTCTGAAAAGATCCATGTTATCTCATCTCTGGCTCATCTGCTAAACGCTGCAGTGAAACCTCAGGCTCCACTATATAAAATAAAAAAACAATCTTTCCCTGGCTGGCTTTCTTTCTTCTCACACAGAATGAGCTCTGATCAAAGCCTAATGGCCATACTGAACAGTGCAGTGGTGAAGGCTCTCTGTGCCTAGCTAAGGCAGTGAGTCATTCTGCCCCGAGCCCCCCAGACCACAAGCCTTAGAGAGGCAGAGACATAATGCTAACCAGCCCCGGGGAATGAAGGCTCCCTGCTCCTGAGAAAGGTTTGATCCCTGTACCTCAGACACAACCATAAGCCAGTGACGACTGCGCCGACATTTAGATGAGATTGTCCCTGTGTGTGTGAGAGAGGAAAATAGAGGCAGGAGGATGGGGGATATATGAACAAGTCTTAAATATACATTGGATGTTCACATAGGCGATCATTAATGGATTCTCTGAAGCTGTGTGAATAAGCCACAAGCTCCCTGTTAGAGGTCTGCATGTGTATGATTTCTTCTGAGGATCACCACTTTATATTAAGAATGTAAAATGTCAGAATAATATTAGAGTGATTTATTTATTATTTTTATTTATTTAATATTAGAGTGCTTTTATTTATTTCATCACATTCCCAGTGGGTCAGACGTTTACATACACTCAATTAGTATTTGGTAGCATTGCCTTTAAATTGTTTTAACTTGAGTCAAACGTTTCGGGTAGCTTTCCACAATCTTCCCACAATAAGTTGGGTGAATTTTGGCCCATTCCTCCTGACAGCTGGTGTAACTGAGTCAGGTTTGTAGGCCTCCTTGCTCGCACAGTCTTTTTCAGTTCTGCCCACAAATTTTCTATAGGATTGAGGTCAGGGCTTTGTGATGGCCACTCCAATACCTTGACTTTGTTGTCCTTAAGCCATTTTGCCACAACTTTGGAAGTATGCTGGGGTCATTGTCCATTTGGAAGACCCATTTGCGACCAAGCTTTAACTTCCTGACTGATTTCTTGAGATGTTGCTTCAATATATCCACATCATTTTCCTTTCCTGATGAAACCATCTATTTTGTGAAGTGCACCAGTCCCTCCTGCAGCAAAGCACCCCCAGAACATGATGCTGCCACCCCTATGCTTCACGGTTGGGATGATGTTCTTTGGCTTGCAAGCCTCCCCCTTTTTCCTCCAAGCATAATGATGGTCATTATGTCCAAATAGTTCTATTTTTGTTTCATCAGACCATAGGCCATTTCTCCAAAAAATACGTTGTTTGTCCCCATGTGCAGTTGCAAACCGTAGTCTGGCTTTTTTGGGCTGTTTTGGAGCAGTGGTTTCTTCCTTGCTGAGCGGCCTTTTAGGTTATGTCGATATAGGACTCGTTTTACTGTGGAAATAGATACTTTTGTACCTGTTTCCTCCAGCATCTTCACAAGGTCCTTTGCTGTTGTTCTAGGATTGATTTACACTTTTCGCACCAATGTATGTTCATCTCTAGGAGACAGAACGCGTCTCCTCCCTGAGCGGTATGACGGCTGCGTGGTCCCATGGTGTTTATACTTGCATATTATTGTTTGTACAGATAAACGTGGTACCTTCAGGCGTTTGGAAATTGCTCCCAAGGATGAACCAGACTTGTGGAGGTCTACAATTTTTTTCTGAGGTCCTGGCTGATTTCTTTTGATTTTCCCATGATGTCAAGAAAAGAGGCACTGAGTTTGAAGGTAGGCCTTGAAATACATCCACAGGTACACCTCCAATTGACTCAAATGATGTCAATTAGAAGCTTCTAAAGCTATGACATAATTTTTAGGAATTTTCCAAGCTGTTTAATTAAAGGCACAGTCAACTTAGTGTATGTAAACTTCTGACCCACTGGAATTGTGATACAGTTAATTATAACTGAAATAATCTGTCTGTTAACAATTGTTGGAAAAATTAATTGTGTCATGCACAAAGTAGATGTCCTAACCGACGTGCCAGAACTATAGTTTGTTAACAAGAAAATTGTGGAGTGGTTGAAAAACAAGTTTTAATGACTCCAACCTAAGTGTATGTAAACTTCCGACTTCAACTGTATTAGTTTCGTGTAACATTTTGAACTTAAAATGTTTTTATTTTTTTGTCCGCTGTAAATGTGACCGACGAAAGCAGCGCAATTGAAGTTGAAATCACCGGTACGAGCGCATCAGGCTGCAATTTCATAAAGTAGCTGTTGACTCATTTTATACTCGCTTGTGTGTCGTATTTGGCCCGCTGGCCTTGTTTGACACGTGTGCGCTAGCTAATTAGCCACGTTATGATTGACTGACTTGTGAGCATTGCTCCTGCTAGTTTGATTGTATTGCCATTACCAGCCTTAGTTACAGTCGTCCGTTTTTGTTCAAAATATTGAGTAATTGAAACTGAAACATTGCATCCCGAATGGGTGAATATGCAAGGCCAGCTGTGATTTACAACCTGAAAGCAATATTTTGTGACTATCAAGAAATGTATTGGTGAATTATATTAATCATGCATTGAACTGCATCCATTTTGCCAACAATGCATTACTGTATGTCATGGAATTGAGTCATATAGAACCTATTTTTAAAGCCTCTGATAAGTTGTTTTTAAGCATAAACTGGTATTTTTATATTTTTTACTTCTGAATGTCTCTGTTTCATATCTGCAAAGTAGTTCAACGCTGTCAGTTCAACTTTAAGCCTTGGTATGATAGAGGCATCATAGAAGTCCATCTCTTTTCCAAAGGTTAATACATTTTTTTGAATGAACTACAGTCCATGTACAGTGCATTCGGAAAGTATTCAGACCCATTACGTTACAGCCTTATGTTAAAATGGATAAATTGATTAAAAATCAACAATCTACACACAATACCCCATACTGACAAAGCAAAAACATGTTTTCAGAAATTTATGAAAATGTATTAAAAATAAGAAACAGCAATACCTTATTTACATAAGTATTCAGACCGTTTGCCATGAGACTCGAAATTGAGCTCCGGTGCATCCTGTTTCCATTGATCATCCTTGAGATGTTTCTACAACTTGATTGGAGTCCACCTGTGGTAAATTCAATTGATTGGACATGATTTGGAAAGTCACACACCTGTCTATATAAGGTCCCACAGTTGACAGTGCATGTCAGAGCAAAAATCAAGACATGAGGTCGAAGGAATTGTCCGTAGAGCCCAGAAACAGGATTGTGTCGAGGCACAGATCTGAGGTAGGGTACCAAAAAATATCTGCAGCATTAAAGTAACCCAAGAACACATTGGCTCCATCATTCTTAAATGGAAGAAGTTTGGAATAGAGCTCGCGAAAAGGTGACTCCGGGATGCTTGCCTTCTAGGCAGAGGTGTTAAAGAAAAAGCCATATCTCAGACTGGCCAATACAAATAAACAATTAATATGAGCAAAAGAACACAGACACTGGACAGAGGAACTCTGCCTACAAGGCCAGCATCCCGGAGTCACCTCTTCACTGTTGACGTTGAGACTGGTGTTTTGTGGGTACTATTTAATGAAGCTGCCATTTGAGGACTTGTGAGGCGTCTGTTTCTCAAACTAAACACTCTAATGTACTTGTCTTCTGGCTCCGTTGTGCACTGGGGCCTCTCACTCTTTCTATTCTGGTTAGAGACAGTTTGCGCTGTTCTGTGAAGGGAGTAGTACACAGCGCTGTACGAGATCTTCAGTTTCTTCTCAATTTCTTGCATGGAATAGCCTTCATTTCTCAGAACAAGAATAGACTGACGAGTTTCAGAAGAAAAGTCTTTGGCCATTTTGAGCCTGTAATCGAACCCACAAATGCTGATGCTCCAGATACTCAACTAGTCTAAAGAAGGCCAGTTTTATTGCTTCTTTAATTAGAACAACAGTTTTCAGCTGTGCTAACATAATTGCAAAAGGGTTTTCTAATGATCAATTAGCCTTTTTAAAATGATAAACGTGGATTAGCTAACACAACGTGTCATTGGAACACAGGAGTGATGGTTGCTGATAATGGGCCTCTGTAGATATTCCATTAAAAATCAGCCGTTTCCAGCTACAATAGTCATTTACAACATTAACAATGTCTACATTGTATTTCTGATCAATTTCATGTTATTTTAATGGACAAAAAATGTGCCTTTCTTTCAAAAACAAGGACATTTCTAAGTGACTCTACTTTTGAATGGTAGTCTATGTAAATTTGATTAGATTTTTTTCATACAATAAAAAAAAAAATGGTTAACCTGTTTTTGCTTTCATAATGGGGTATTGTGTGTAGATTTGATGGGGGACAGTAAACAATTTAATACATTTTAGAATAAGGCTGTAACATAACAAAAAAAGTCAAGGAATCGGAATAAATTCCGAAGACACTGTACAACATCCCATCCTCGGATTTCTTTACATTTTTACAGATAAGACATCTTGTATTTACCAAACAACATGATTTGAATGTGCTAAAAGCCTCAAATATTGAATTCCTTCTGAGGAATAGGAAGATACAATTTAGAAATTCATTTTATGTTTGCCTTGATTTCTTCCCAGATAACACTAATAGTCTCTGTCAAATATGAAGCAAACTTGGGGGGGAAAGTATTACAAATGACGAAGGGGAAGATATCTGTGATACTTGTAATTGGTGCTCGTACAATCTGAGACATAAAATGTTGCAATTTAAGATTCTACATACAGTATATTATACCCCTGTACGTGCATAAAATGCATACAGAAATGTCCTACCTATGCTGGAGATGTAAGAAACAAAAGGGGACTATTTTACATAGCTCTGGACAGGCCCACAGCATATCTAAGTATTGGGACGGCATAATATTGTTTAGATCTCAGTGTATATCAATCAACTTTACCAAGGTCCCCTTACATATGTCTTTTGGGCAATAAAATCTTAGGTGACTTCTATCAACAGAAGTTCTGTAATTTAGCCCTTATATCGGCAAAGAAATGTATTACTCTGCACTGGAAGTCACCCGATTCTCTAACAGTTGCCCATGGGTTTGTGGAATTATCGCACTAGATAGCATGCCTTATAATATAATGGGCAAACCCAGGATATTTTTATGTATGTGGGCAGAATACCTGGAATATGTTAAGCATAAATGGTTTAATGTATGAATTTGTACAGTCCCTAAAATAACTAAATGCTTACTAACTAACAATCTTTGTGGAAAGGTGCCTCCGGGTCTGGCCCTCGTGGCCCTGGGTGCTTGGTCCCTCCCGGCTCTAGCACACCAGATCCAACTAGCCATTTAACTAGCAAACCTTGGATCTGAGTGGTCTGTTGTGCTGCTGTCAGGATAGATCGGTATGTGGAGTGGCCTAGGGGCGCCAGGGCCGGTGTGAGAAGCACCGTCGCAGACTGTTAAATAACTCTGCAGGTGAGGAAATAAGACGATGTGTCAGATGGAGCTACTTAGGAAAAGATCCTGATAGATAGATAGATAGATAAATGAATTGAAATGTACCGCTAAATGTAGGCCAATAAGTATACTTCAACAACCTAATGAGGGCCAATAAGTACAAATACCTAGAGCGAATACCAATGTTTGAATAATTGTACTTCTATTTTATTATAATTATTTGTTTTGTTTGTTTTTGCTTGGTTTCTTGTGTTATTTATGTTCATGACTTGCTTGGTATGATTTGTCTGCTGCTTTCCCATCCATAGGATAGAGATGTGAGGGAGGGTGGGGTTGAGGGGGAGAGGGTAGATGGGGTTATTGGGGTGAGGTTAAAAGTGGCTGGATGGGCAAGAAAAAAACAATACATCCTGTAGGATGGATTACGGTTAAATTGTATTATATGTCATTGTGCAGGAATAATTGTTAAAAATAAGATGATGAAATGCCATTGGAAGAGGCTAATAAAAGCAGGAAGTGATTATGACTGGAGGCGCTAATCAGTAAGGTGGATGTGATTGCTCTGGTCTGATGAAGGGAACATGCAAGTTAGGCAGGGCGCTTGATTGCTCGGGCCTGGGCTCACGTCTTTGTCAAGATAAATGAGTCAGGCAGATGTTGACATGCTCTTAATTGAGTGTTTGACATTATGAGCCTCGCATGAAATCGCTGTGACGCTAGAGTGACTCAGAATGGCTCTGAGGAGGAGAGAGCGAGTGATGAGGGAGCGAGCACAAGAAAGGGCTAGGTTCAGGCAGATTAATGGGTGAATCCATTACCACAAGAGTATTTGTGCACCCATTAGGCCCGGTGCTGTGTAGTAATGTTTCCTGTCGTCATCCTGGCCTTTCCCTCTCACAGGTCCTCCTCAGAAGCCATTAGAGCACAGTGGGGGCTCTTATTTCACACTGCTTGCCGTGTCACACACACGCACAGGGTTTCCCTTTGCCGGTAATTGCCAGCTTTTGGCTAATAACAAAAAAGAAAAAGCTGATTAATAAAATTGTTGCCGGCCAAATTGACCGGGAGAAAAACAATCCCATTGCAAAATAATTAATTGTATTTATTCGATGGAAATACATTTGACCGTCATGCTTATCGGTCTATAGGTTAATTTGCTAAATTTAGTGGAATTAAATTGGTGCGTGTGTAATTTTTAGTTAGTCATCATGTATCTTATTTATCACATGTGCACAGTATATTTTGAGCGGAATATCACTTGTCAGACCGCGCTAGAGATGCTGCTGCAGCTCTTCAACTTGTTGCTGCTGGAGTGAAACGTGCTTTTATAAGCTCAGTCATTGTGCAACAATTCTGTTAAAAACAATTTTGATGGCCACGATTTATAGAGCTACTGTTTTTTTTTATTTCTCACCTGGTAATTGAAGCCCGCCTCCCATTCGCCATTAAAGTGCATAGGCAGCGGTAGGCAGGCTATCAGTGCATCACACATCACTTTACAATGTGAGCTGAAGGCGGTATGCATTTTGAAAACATACTTAATTTTACACGTACTTTTAACATTTTAACATAATGTGAGGCATGTCTTAACTTGCTTCAAAGTAGCCCAGGCAAAATCCAACCATAGAAACATGGTGGCAATTATTTTATAAAGACTTCCTCATATGCCGTTGAAACCAGCATTTCTCTCTTGTTCTATTGGTTTTCTTATCAACTATTTCATTGTCCAGAAGCCAAAGGCACAATCCTAGTCATATTGGCGTCCCATCCTAGTTGTTGCATCTTTAGATTCCCCCTCTAAGTTTCTAACAGAGATGTTGATCTCTGTCACATGGAACTGCTCTCATTAGATGTGCTGTTTAGCACGGTGTTTTCCCACGAATTGCATTTCGCAAATGTTTGAAAATTACATTTTATTGGCTACTTCACTACAGTAGTTGCATGTTCTGTAAAGATGAATGACCATAATCTAAAAGTGATTTCTGCAATTCTGAGCACTGTGGGTGAACGCCCTAATGGGTTCACACCAATTCATATGGGTCTGGTAAGTTTCTCAAATGGCCGGTAAATTAAAATCTTCCGGGTCACATTGTCCTAACGTAAACCCTGTAAACCCTCATGACCGCAATAGTCAGTCAGTGAACATATCGCACTAAATAGCACATAAATATCATATTTGAATGCATCTTTATGAGGACGTACTCATAAATGCATCGGACCCCAGCCGTCCGGTGGGTTAGAACTGCCAGGACAGTGTGTCTTTATCTGGACTAGAGGTTGACCGATTAATCGGAATGGCCGATTTAATTAGGGCCGAGTTCAAGTTTTCATAACAATCGGAAATCGGTAATTTTGGATGCCGATTAAAAAAAAAAATATATATATACAGTGGGGAGAACAAGTATTTGATACACTGCCGATTTTGCAGGTTTTCCTACTTACAAAGCATGTAGAGGTCTGTAATTTTTATCATAGGTACACTTCAACTATGAGAGACGGAATCTAAAACAAAAATCCAGAAAATCACATTGTATGATTTTTAAGTAATTAATTTGCATTTTATTGCATGACATAAGTATTTGATACATCAGAAAAGCAGAACTTAATATTTGGTACAGAAACCTTTGTTTGCAATTACAGAGATCATACGTTTCCTGTAGTTCTTGACTAGGTTTGCACACACTGCAGCAGGGATTTTGGCCCACTCCTCCCTACAGATCTTCTCCAGATCCTTCAGGTTTCGGGGCTGTCGCTGGGCAATACGGACGTTCAGCTCCCTCCAAAGATTTTCTATTGGGTTCAGGTCTGGAGACTGGCTAGGCCACTCCAGGACCTTGAGATGCTTCTTACGGAGCCACTCCTTAGTTGCCATGGCTGTGTGCTTCGTGTCGTTGTCATGCTGGAAGACCCAGCCACGACCCATCTTCAATGCTCTTACTGAGGGAAGGAGGTTGTTGGCCAAGATCTCGCGATACATGGCCCCATCCATCCTCCCCTCAATACGGTGCAGTCGTCCTGTCCCCTTTGCAGAAAAGCATCCCCAAAGAATGATGTTTCCACCTCCATGCTTCACGGTTGGGATGGTGTTCTTGGGGTTGTACTCATACTTCTTCTTCCTCCAAACACGGCGAGTGGAGTTAGACCAAAAAGCTCTATTTTTGTCTCATCAGACCACATGACCTTCTCCCATTCCTCCTCTGGATCATCCAGATGGTCATTGGCAAACTTCAGACGGGCCTGGACATGCACTGGCTTAAGCAGGGGGACCTTGCGTGCGCTGCAGGATTTTAATCCATGACGGCGTAGTGTGTTACTAATGGTTTTCTTTGAGACTGTGGTCCCAGCTCTCTTCAGGTCATTGACCAGGTCCTGCCGTGTAGTTCTGGGCTGATCCCTCACCTTCCTCATGATCATTGATGCCCCACGAGGTGAAATCTTGCATGGAGCCCCAGACCGAGGGTGATTGACCGTCATCTTGAACTTCTTCCATTTTCTAATAATTGCGCCAACAGTTGTTTCCTTCTCACCAAGCTGCTTGCCTATTGTCCTGTAGCCCATCCCAGCCTTGTGCAGGTCTACAATTTTATCCCTGATGTCCTTACACAGCTCTCTGGTCTTGGCCATTGTGGAGAGGTTGGAATCTGTTTGATTGAGTGTGTGGACAGGTGTCTTTTATACAGGTAACGAGTTCAAACAGGTGCAGTTAATACAGGTAATGAGTGGAGAACAGGAGGGCTTCTTAAAGAAAAACTAACAGGTCTGTGAGAGCCGGAATTCTTACTGGTTGGTAGGTGATCAAATACTTATGTCATGCAATAAAATGCAAATTAATTATTTAAAAATCATACAATGTGATTTTCTGGATTTTTGTTTTAGATTCCGTCTCTCACAGTTGAAGTGTACCTATGATAAAAATGACAGACCTCTACATGCTTTGTAAGTAGGAAAACCTGCAAAATCGGCAGTGTATCAAATACTTGTTCTCCCCACTGTATATAACACATTCTTATTTTCAATGACGGCCTAGGAACGGTGGGTTAACTGCCTTGTTCAGGGGCAGAACCACAGATGTTTACCATGTCAGCTCAGGGATTCAATCTTGCAACCTTACGGTTAACTAGTCCAACGCTCTAACCACCTGCCTCATGAGGAGCCCGCCTGTTACGCGAATGCAGTAAGAAGCCAAGGTAAGTTGCTAGCTAGCATTAAACTTATCTTATAAAAAACAATCAATCAATCATAATCACTAGTTATAACTACACATGGTTGATGATATTACTAGTTTATCTAGCGTGTCCTGCGTTGCATATAATCGATGCAGTGCGCATTCGTGAAAAAGGATTGTCGTTGCGCCAACGTGTACATAACCATAAACATCAATGCCTTTCTTAAAATCAATACACAGAAGTATATATTTTTAAACCTGCATATTTAGCTAAAAGAAAATCCAGGTTAGCAGGCAATATTAACCAGGTTAAATTGCGTCACTTCTCTTGCGTTCATTGCACGCAGAGTCAGGGTATATGCAACAGTTTGTGCCGCCTGGCTCGTTGCGAACTAATTTGCCAGAATTTTACGTAATTATGACATAACATTGAAGGTTGTGCAATGTAACAGGAATATTTAGACTTATGGATGCCACCCGTTAGATAAAATACGGAACTGTTCTGTATTTCACTGAAGGAATAAACGTTTTGTTTTCGAGATGATAGTTTCCGGATTTGACCATATTAATGACCTAAGGCTCGTATTTCTGTGTGTTACTAAGTCTATGATTTGATAGAGCAGTCTGACTGAGCGATGGTAGGCACCAGCAGACTCAAAAGCATTCATTCAAACAGCACTTTCGTGCGTTTTGCCAGCAGCTCTTCGCAATGCTTCAAGCATTGCGCTGTTTATGACTTCAAGCCTATCGACTCCCGAGATTAGGCTGGTGTAACCGATGTGAAATGGCTAGCTAGTTAGCGGGGTGCGCGCTAGTAGCGTTTCAAACGTCACTCGCTCTGAGACTTGGAGTAGTTGTTTCCCTTGCTCTGCATGGGTAATGCTGCTTCGAGGGTGGCTGTAGTCGATGTGTTCCTGGTTCGAGCCCAGGTAGCGGCGAGGAGAAGGATGGAAGCTATACTGTTACACTGGCAATACTAAAGTGCCTATAAGAACATCCAATAGTCAAAGGTACAGTGGGGAGAACAAGTATTTGATACACTGTCAATTTTGCAGGTTTTCCTATTTACAAAGCATGTAGAGGTCTGTAATTTTTATCATAGGTACACTTCAACTGTGAGAGACGGAATCTAAAACAAAAATCCAGAAAATCACATTGTATGATTTTTAAGTAATTAATTTGCATTTTATTGCATGACATAAGTATTTGATACATCAGAAAAGCAGAACTGAATATTTGGTACAGAAACCTTTGTTTGCAATTACAGAGATCATACGTTTCCTGTAGTTCTTGACCAGGTTTGCACACACTGCAGCATTGATTTTGGCCCACTCCTCCATACAGACCTTCTCCAGATCCTTCAGGTTTCGGGGCTGTCGCTGGGCAATACGGACTTTTAGCTCCCTCCAAAGATTTTCTATTGGGTTCAGGTCTGGAGACTGGCTAGGCCACTCCAGGACCTTGAGATGCTTCTTACGAAGCCAATCCTTAGTTGCTCTGGCTGTGTGTTTCAGGTCGTTGACATGCTGGAAGACCCAGCCACGACCCATCTTCAATGCTCTTACTGAGGGAAAGTGGTTGTTGGCCAAGATCTCGCGATACATGGCCCCATCCATCCTCCCCTCAATACGGTGCAGTAGTCCTGTCCCCGTTGCAGAAAAGCATCCCCAAAGAATGATGTTTCCACCTCCATGCTTCACGGTTGGGATGGTGTTCTTGGGGTTGTACTCATCCTTCTTCTTCCTCCAAACACGGCGAGTGGAGTTTAGACCAAAAAGCTCTATTTTTGTCTCATCAGACCACATGACCTTCTTCCATTCCTCCTCTGGATCATCCAGATGGTCATTGACAAACTTCAGACGGGCCTGGAAATGCGCTGGCTTGAGCAGGGGGACCATGCGTGCTCTGCAGGATTTTAATCCATGACGGCGTAGTGTGTTACTAATGGTTTTCTTTGAGACTGTGGTCCCAGCTCTCTTCAGGTCATTGACCAGGTCCTGCCGTGTAGTTCTGGGCTGATCCCTCACCTTCCTCATGATCATTGATGCCCCACGAGGTGAGATCTTGCATGGAGCCCCAGACCAAGGGTGATTGACCGTCATCTTGAACTTCTTCCATTTTCTAATATCTGCGCCAACAGTTATTGCCTTCTCACCAAGCTGCTTGCCTATTGTCCTGTAGCCCATCCCAGCCTTGTGCAGGTCTACAATTTTATCCCTGATGTCCTTACACAGCTCTCTGGTCTTGGCCATTGTGGAGAGGTTGGAGTCTGTTTGATTGAGTGTGTGGACAGGTGTCTTTTATACAGGTAACGAGTTCAAACAGGTGCAGTTAATACAGGTAATGAGTGGAGAACAGGAGGACTTCTTAAAGAAAAACTAACAGGTCTGTGAGAGCTGGAATTCTTACTGGTTGGTAGGTGATCAAATACTTATGTCATGCAATAAAATGCAAATTAATTACTTAAAAATCATACACTGTGATTTTCGGGATTTTTGTTTTAGATTCCGTCTCTCACAGTTGAAGTGTACCTATGATAAAAATTACAGACCTGTACATGCTTTGTAAGTAGGAAAACCTGCAAAATCGGCAGTGTATCAAATACTTGTTCTCCCCACTGTATATGAAATACAAATCGTATGGACAGAAATAGTCCTATAATAACGACAACCTAAAACTTCTTACCTGGGAATATTGAAGACTCATGTTAAAAGGAACCACCTGCTTTCATATGTTCTCGTGTTCTGAGCAAGGAACTTAAACGTTAGCTTTCTTACATGGCACATATTGCACTTTTACTTTCTTCTCCAACACTTTGTTTTTGCATTATTTAAACCAAATTGAACACGTTTCATTATTTATTTGAGCCTAAATTGATTTTATTGATGTATTATATTAAAGTTCAAATAAGTGTTCAT
The DNA here is from genome assembly GCF_045679555.1 of Salvelinus alpinus. Classification (NCBI taxonomy): domain Eukaryota; kingdom Metazoa; phylum Chordata; class Actinopteri; order Salmoniformes; family Salmonidae; genus Salvelinus; species Salvelinus alpinus. Next base: position 31,110,229 of record NC_092099.1, read on the forward strand.
TCAGTATTGTTGTAATTGTCATTATTACAAATAAAATAAAAATATTGGCCGATTTAATCGGTATCGGCTTTTTTGGTCCTCCAATAATCGGTATCGGCGTTGAAAAATCATAATCGGTGGACCTCTAATCTGGACTGAGTCAGTTCTAACCACACACAGTGTAAACACATTTCCTATCAATTAAAGTCTGCAGATAGACACACACATCGACATGAATATGTATTCATGTTTTGAGTTCAGCGTTATGTAAGTAGTGTGGAGCTGTTATTTTGGTCCTGAAGAGTGGATAGGTCCACATCAGGGAACTGTATGGTAATGAAATACAACAGACCTTCACTGTGTCTATTCTGGGAGCCAGTTTACTCTTAAAGAAGGGTAATTAGTATAAATGCCTGTCTGTCTTGGTGAATTAGTGGCTGCAGTGAAATGGCTCATATCTGTGCTATAGTAGGTGATCCCTAACCCCTCTTCCCCCAATGGTCTCTTCCATTCTCCTCTCCCATCTTTTCTTCTAGCTCTTCATTGTGCAGCTGTCTCTCCTCTGCCGGGCTGAGGGCTCATCTTGAGCGAAGTGAGCCGAAATGGCAGATGTCATCAACACACGTCTCCATTCCCACAGTGTCCACCTGACCCTTTTTTTTAGGTCTCTGTAATCTCTATCTCGCTCCCTTCTTCTTTCTCCTCTTTTCTCTCTTTGCCCTGCATTTGTATACTTTTTTCGCTGTACCCCTGGGTCTGTTAGTCTCTTGCTCCCTCCTGCCTGCCTGCCGTGGGTCAGGTTGTACTGTGTATTGCAGCTGCTAAAATGGATGGCTTTTAGTGTTCTGTTCTCTCCCTTTCTCTCTCACACGTCCCATGCTCTCAGGCAGGGTTCAGCCCTCAGGTTCTCAGCCTGCATCTCCAGGGCCCCACAGCTGAGTCCACACACACATTAGACATCTTGTCCCCTCGCGCAGGTCATGTGGAATGACAATGTTTCACATATCTTTTCTCTTTTGTATTAGAAAGCTGTCACCTGCCTCTTGTTGTTGGGTCATTCTATATGATTTCAATCACTTTCTGACTGCACCATTTTTGATTTTAGAATTCAAATAGTGTATTCAGAAAGTATTTCAGACCCCTTGACTTTTTCCATATTTTGTTGCGTTACAGCCTTATTCTAAAATTGATTAAATTGTTGTTTTCCCCTCATCAATCTACACACAATACACGATAATGACCAAGCAAAAACAGGTTTTTATAAATATTTTCCAATGTGTTAAAAGTAAAAAACTGAAATATCACATTTACATTAGAATTCAGACCCTTTACTCAGTACTTTGTTGAAGCGCCTTTAGCAGCGATTACAGCCTAGAGTCTTCTTGGGTATGACGCTACAAGCTTGGCACACCTGTATTTGTATTTCCCGCTCAGCCCAGTCAAAACTGTTCGCTGCTCTGGCACCCCAATGGTGGAACAAACTCCCTCACGACGCCAGGTCAGCGGAGTCAATCACCACCTTCCGGAGACACCTGAAACCCCACCTCTTTAAGGAATACCTAGGATAGGATAAAGTAATCCTTCTAACCCCCCCCCCCCCCCCCTTAAAAGAGTTAGATGCACTATTGTAAAGTGGTTGTTCCACTGGATATCATAAGGTGAATGCACCAATTTGTAAGTCGCTCTGGATAAGAGCGTCTGCTAAATGACTTAAATGTAAATGTAAATATTTGGGGAGTTTCTCTCATTCTTCTCTGCAGTTCCTCTCAAGCTCTGCCAGGTTGGATGGGGAGCGTCGCTGCACAACTATTTTCAGGTCTCTCCAAAGATGTTAGATTGGATTCAAGTCTGGGCTCTGGCTGGGCCGTTTAAGGAGATTCAGAGACTTGTCCTGAAGCCATTCCTGCGCTGTCTTGGCTGTGTGCTTAAGGTCGTTGCCCTGTTGGAAAGTGAACCTTCGCCCCAGTCTGAGGTCCTGAGCGCTCTGGAGCAGGTTTTTATCAAGGATCTCTCTGTACTTTGCGCCGTTTATCTTTCCCTCAATCATGACTAGTCTCCCAGTCCCTGCCGCTGAAAAAAATCCCCACAGCATGATGTTGCCACCACCATGCTTCACCGTAGGGATGGTGCCAGGTTTCCTCCAGACGTGACGCTTGGCATTCAGGCCAAAGAGTTCAATCTTGGTTTCATCAGACCAGAGACTCTTGTTTCTCAGGGTCTGAGAGTCCTTTAGGTGCCTTTTGGCAAACTCCAAGCGGGCTGTCATGTGTATTTTACTGAGGAGTGGCTTCCGTCTGGCAACTCCACCATAAAGGCCTGATTGGTGGAGTGCTGCAGAGATGGTTGTCCTTCTGGAAGGTTCTCCCATCTGTACAGAGGAACTCTGGAGCTTTGTCAGAGTGACCATCGGGTTCTTGGTCACCTCCCTGACCAAGGCCCTTCTCCCCGATTCCTCAGTTTGGCTGGGTGGCCAGCTCTAGGAAGACTCTTGGTGGTTCCATACTTCTTCCATGTAAGAATGATGGAGACCATTTTGTTCTTGGGGACCTTTATTGCTGCAAACATTTTTTGGTACCCTTCCCCAGATCTGTTCCTCGACACAATCCTGTCTCGGAACTCTACAGACAACTCCTTCGACCTCATAGCTTGGTTTTTGCTCTGACATGCACTGACAACAGTGGGACCTTATATAGACAGGTGTGGCTTTCCAAATCATGACCAATCAAGTTGTAGAAACATCTCAAGGATGATCAATGGAAACAGGATGCACCTGAGCTCAATTTTGAGTCTCACAGCAAAGGGTCTGAACACTTATGTAAATAAGATGTACTTAAAAAAATAAAAAATGTATACATTTGCAAAAATGTCTAAACCTGTATTCGCTATGTCATTATGGGGTATTGTGTGTAGATTAATTAGGGAAAAAAATGTTTTATCCATTTTAGAATAATGGCTGTAACATAACAAAATGTTTGAAAAAGCCAAGGGGTGAGTACCTTCCGAATGCATTGTATAACATCCCTGTTTTATTGTCTCCAACATTGGTATATTCTAGAACAGCAAGAGAAAGAGGAACATTTATTGTCTACGGTGCAGCTGCTTCTTTGTCCTGAAGTAGGCCTTGCAGGCGAAGTGTTGATGATAAAATGTCTCCTTTTGATCCTTTTGTGTATTTTCTTTTCCACACTACATGACTCCAGGGAATATCCTAAGCCTTGACCATGTAGCCTAAATCTTTACTTAACTTCTTATGGGGCAGGTAGGTGGGATGGTAGCGTCCCACCTGGCCAACATCCGGTGAAATTGCAGAGCGCGAATTTCAAATTACAGAAATATAAATATTTTTTAAAAATACAAGTATTATACATCAAAATAAAGCTTAACTTCTTGTTAATCCAGCCGCTGTGTCAGATTTCAAAAAGGCTTTACGGCGAAAGCACACCATGCGATTGTCTGAGGACAGTGCCCCGCATACAAAAACATGAAAAACATTTTTCAACCAGGCAGGTGCGACACGAAAGTCAGAAATAGCGATATAATAAATGCCTTACCTTTGTAGATCTTCTTCTGTTCGCACTCCAAAAGGTCCCAGTTACATCACAAATGGTCCTTTTGTTCGATAAAGTCCTTCTTTATATCCAAAAAAACTCTGCCGCGCTTCATTCAATAATCCACCGGTTTCCCTCCTTCAAAACGCATACAAAATGAATCCCAAACGTTACCAATAAACTTAATCAAACAAGTCAAACAACGTTTATAATCAAACCTCAGGTACCCTAATATGTAAATTAACTATACAATTTAAGACAGAGAATAGTATGTTCATTACCGGATATAAATAACAAAGAACGCGCTTTCACCCTGGAAACACTACAGCCAAAATGGGAGCCACTACAACTTCTAGCTCATTTGTCCAAAAACCAACCTGAAACTCTTTATAAAGACTGTTGACAGCTAGAGGAAGCCCTAGGAACTGCAATCTGGGAGGACTTCATAATACTCATAATAAACCATTGGAAACAGTGGTTGGCTGAATTTTTGTTTTTTTGTTGGCAGGATTTGTCCTCGGGGTTTCGCCTGCCATATCAGTTCTGTTATACTCACAGACATAATTTTAACAGTTTTAGACACTTTTTAGGGTGTTTTCTATCCAATTCTATATGCATATCCTAGCTTCTGGGCCTGAGTAACAGGCAATTTACTTTGAGCACACTTTTCATCCGGATGTGAAAATACTGCCCCCTACCCAAGAGAGGTTAACTTTACCATTGTATGACAATGTTTGAATCTTACTGTTTGGTGCCCGCTTCCTGCTGTACCTTTTTAGGTGCCCACTTCCTGTCTGAGGTTATTCACTTCCTGGTTATGTTGTAACCTGTGTGCTGACTTCCTGTTGTGCCCCTTTAGGGAGGAGGAGGAGAGCCTGCGCGATAAGATTCGTGTGGACCATGAGCGTGCGCTGCAGGAAGCCAAGGAGAAGCTGAGGAAGTCCCGGGACGAGCTGCGGGCTGAGATCCAGACGGAAAAGAGCAAGGTGGTGGAGGACCTAAAGAAGAAGGAGGTGCCCAAGCCCCTGCCCCCTGTCCCCATGCCCAAGATGTTGGGGGTCAACGATGGAGACTCCGTGGAGCCTGACGTCAAGGAAAAACGAGACAAGATCAGAGAGGTGAGGGAGAAGGGGCGGGGTTGGGGGGTGTGGATGAGTGTGTGCGCGTGTCTTTATCTTTGTCTTTTGTCTGTCCCTATGTCACAGTTTTCTCTGTGTGAAAGGGAGATCTAGGAGACAGAGGTGTGTCTGATAGTTCAGATGCTCTTTCTGCGATGCTGAGTAGGGACCGACAGACAGCCAACCTGAGACCGTTTTCCCCCATCCGTCCATTCTTCCAGATAATTACCTCTATCATGCCTTTCTGAACGCCACTTAGTCAGAACACTTACTGCGGCACGAGGCAAGCCCATTTGCTCTAAACCTTGCTTTTGTCTCCCAATGAGCCTTTTGTTCCCACATAATTATCATTTAGAGAGTATGCTGCCTGCCATACACTCATAGCTATACGGCGGCTGCCTGATTACTTTGTGATTGTGAGCACCAATCATATCTCTACAGAACAAAGGCCAACTGTCATCAACAACAATGTTTTCAAGGAGGGAGGATGGCTATGTGTCGTGCTATTGCAAAATGTTGTAAAATCTTGCGAGACTCTTCATCAACCGCTTTTAGTTACTCCTTGTCTGTCACAAATTGTCTAACCAATCTTGTCATGGAATGGGAATGTGACACACCATCTGTCCAACCAATATCGTCTCTGGAATCATCCCTGCCTTATAATGTTTCTACTTGGACATGTAGCCTTGCTCAAGGGCACGTCGACAGATTTTTCACCTTGTCGGGTCCGGTGATTCGAACCAGTGATCTTTCGGTTACTGGCCCAACACTCTAACCGCTAGGCTAACTGCCAATCATGTCACTGGGTCTTGAAAAATATCTGACTTAAATGTGAACACAAACTAAATGCACTGGGGATATTGTGTGTAATTGTCATGCCACTCAGCCTTTGTCCCTAGAAATAGAACCCTCTTCAATGTTCAGATTCCCACCATATACACTACATGACCAAACGTATGTGGACACTTGTCGAACATCTCATTACAAAATCATGGCCATTAATAGGAGTTGGTACCCCCCTTTGCTGGAGTTGGTCCCCCCCTTTGCTGCTATAACAGCCTCCACTCTTCTGGGAAGGCTTTCAACTAGATGTTGAAACATTGCTGCGGGGACTTGCTTCCATTCAGCCATGAGCATTAGTGAGGTCGGGCAGTGATGTTGTGCGATTAGGCCTGGCTCGCAATTGGCGTTCCAATTCATCCCAAAGGTGTTCGATGGGGTTGAAGTCAGGGCTCTGTTCAGGCCAGTCAAGTTCTTCCACACGATCTCGACAAACCATTTCTGTATGGACCTTGCTTTGTGCACAGGAGCATTGTCATAGTAAAACAGGAAAGGCCTTCCCCAAACTGTTGTCACAAAGTTGGTAGCATAGAATTGTCTATAATGTCATTGTATAGCACTAAGATTTCCCTTCACTGGACCTAGCCCGAACCATGAAAAACAGCCCCAGACCATTACTCCTCCTTCACCAAACTTTACAGTTGGCACTATGCATTCTGGCAGGTAGCGTTCTCCTGGTATCCGCCAAACCCAGATTCGTCCGTCAGGACTGCCAGATGGTGAAGCGAGATTCATCACTCCCGAGAACGCGTTTCCACTGCTTCAGAGTCCAATGGCGGCAAGCTTTAAACCTATCCAGCCGACACTTGGCATTGTGATCTTAGGCTTGTGTGTGGCTGCTCGGCCATGGAAACCCATTTCATGAAGCTCCCGACGAACAGTTCTTGTGCTAACGTTGCTTTCAGAGGCAGTTTGGAACTCGATAGTGAGTGTAGCAACCGAGGACAGACAATTTTTACGAGCTAGCCGCTTCAGCACTTGGCTGTCCCGTTCTGTGAGCTTGTTTGGCCTACTACTTCATGGCTGAGCTGTTGTAGCTCCTAGATGTTACAGTTGGCTGGGGCAGCCCTAGCAGGACAGACATTTGACAAACTGACTAGTTGGAAAGGTGGCATCCTATGACGGTGCCACTTTGAAATTCACTGAGCTCTTCAGTAAGGCCAATTTATTGCCAATGTTTTTTATTTAAATTGTTTTATTTTACCTTTTATTTAACTAGGCAAGTCAGTTAAGAACAAATTCTTATTTTCAATGACGACCTAGGAAGAGTGGGTTATCTGCCTTGTTCAGGGGCAGAATGACAGATTTTTACCTTGTCAGCTCGAGGATTCGATCTTGCAACCTTTCGGTTACTAGTCCAACGCTCTAACCACTAGGCTACCCTGCCGCCCCAGGGTAGTTTGTCTATGGAGATTGCATGGCTGTGTGCTCCATTTTATACACCTGTCAGCAACGGTTGTGGCTGAAATAGCCGAATCCACTAATTTGAAGGGGTGTCCACATACTGTTGTATATGTAGTGTACCATATCTCCTCCACCATATACATTTTTCCTATTTGGACCAGAGCAGAAATGCTTGCAGGGATTTTTATGCCATTGAAATCCTTGGCCGGGCCGCCTAAGCGTTTTCCCAAACAATATGTATGTATGTATGTTGTTTAAAAAAAATTAAAAAAAACATTTTCAGGAAGCAGAAATGCTTTCAGTGTAAACTTGAATGACTAAAACCAGATTTAAAGTACAGTACCAGTCAAAAGTTTGGACACACCTACTCATTCCAGGGTTTTTCTTTATTTTTACTATTTTCTACATTGTAGATTAATAGTGAAGACATCAAAACTATGAAATAACACATATGGAATCATGTAGTAACCAATAAAGTGATAAACAAATCAAAATATATTTTATATTTGAGATTCTTCAAAGTAGCCACCCTTTGCCTTGGTGACAGCTTTGCACACTCTTGGCATTCTCTCAACCAGCTTCACCTGGAATACTTTTCCAACAGTCTTGAATGAGTTCACACATTGGAGAAATGTGTTGAATTGCAGGAAATTGGCTTAAATATAACATTTCTCTACACCGCCAAGATAGGGGTCCTCTACAATAACAGGAAGGCCTGTGTTGTACTGCATTTATAAAGAGATATGTGTAACTGTAAAGCCCTGATAAATCGATAGCGTAAGTAGGGCTTTTAAATGGTGGCCCATAAAGACCGCACAGAAGGAGTTGCGGAATCTGTAGAGAAGAGGATGAGGCCACCACCCTCCTCTCTCCCTGCCTCCATCTCTCTCCATGAGCAATCCCCACAGTACATGGCAAATGGCCCTGTGTGATCCTTAATGTGATCCATACAACACCACTCTATCCAAGATGGTGTGTTTAAATATCACACGTCTCCTTTAGGGCATGATAAAGCGCTCTCTCAATTCAATTCAAAGGGCTTTATTGCCATTGGGAAACATATGTTTACATTGCCAAAGAAAGTGAAGTGGATAATAAACAAAAGTGAAATAAACAATCAAAAATGATCAGTGAACATTACACTCACAAAAGTCAAAGGAATAGAGACATTTCAGATGTCATATTATGGCTATGTACAGTGTTATAACGATGTGCAAATAGTTAAAGTACAAAATGGAAAATAAATATAATTATGGGTTGTATTTACAATGGTGTTGTTCTTCACTGGTTGCCGTTTTCTTTTGGCAACAGGTCACAAATGTTGCTGCTGTGATGACACACTGGTATTTCACCCAATAGATATGGGAGTTTATCAATATTTGTTTTTTGTTTTCGAATTCTTTGTGGGTCTGTGTAATCTAAGGGAAATATTTGTCTCTGTGGTCATATTTTTTGCAGCTCAGTTTCCACCTCATTTTGTGGGCAGTGTGCACATAGCTTGTCTTCTCTTAAGAGCCGCGTGTGCGTTCACGCTCCCGGCATGGCCATCTCCATACCCAACCACAGTGTAATGACACTGATTTCTCATAAATGTAATTAAATTGTATTCGTCACATGCTTCGTAAAGGAACGAGAGACATAATGCTTACTTACAGGCCTTCCCAACAATGTAGAGAGAAAGATCATAGAAAAGTAAAACGCATAATTAAATCTAATAACAAATACACAATTAGTAACGATAACTTGGCTATATACAAAGGGTACCGAGTCGATGTACAAATAAAATGCTTACTTACAAGCCCTTAACCAACAACGCAGTTAAGAAAATATTTACTCAATAAACTAAAGTAAAAAAGTAACACAATAACGAGGCTATATACAGGGGGTACCGGAACAGAGTCAATGTGCAGCGGTACAGGTTAGTCGACGTAATTGAGGTAATTTGTACATGTAGGTAGGGGTAAAGTGACTATGCATAGATAATAAACAGCGAGTAGCAGCAGTGTAAAAAAAAGGGTGGATCAATGCAAATAGTCAGAGTAGCCATTTGATTAACTGTTCAACAGTCTTATAGCTTGGGGGGTAGAAGCTGTTAAGGAGTCTTTTGGACCTAGACTGGGCGCTCCGCTACCACTTGCCGTGTGGTAGCAGAGAGAACAGTCTGACTAGGGTGGCTGGAGTCATTGACAATTTTTAGGGCCTTCCTCTGACACTGCCTGGTATAGAGGTCCTGGATGGCAGGAAGCTTGGCCCCAGTGATCCTCTGACACCGCCTGGTATATAGAGGTACTAGATTGCAGGAAGCTTGGCCCCAGTGATGTACTGGGCCGTACGCACTACCCTCTGTAGCGCATTTGCGGTCAGATGTCGTGCAATTGCCATACCAGGTGGCAATGCCAACCAGTCAGGATATTTTTAAGGATGAATACATCTCACTCTGAAGCACCATTTTGTGTTATTTGTGAAACAGAAAAGTAATCATCGCCATGCATCTATAAAATAAATAAATATGAAAAAATAAGATCCATTCCCCACAGCACAGTGCTATAAGCCTAATTCCCCATCTAACACGACTCTCCACTCTGCAACAGATTATTCTCAAGAGAGCCAATCTAGGTTTCTGCTCTGTGTGATACACATTGTAGTAAGCTATGCCCATCTGATACCGCCCTATATCCCCAGAAGAGAAACATTATCTGGTGACCAGCATCAGTAATTCATGAAAATGTATTCCTCTATACATTATGTATGGATGTCATGGATCTATATTTCAACAGTGTCCTCTCTGCTGGAACCCACCTCGGTAAGTGTGGACTTGTTTGGCCACGCTATTCCATTACCATTTTGCTGTCTTTTAGCACATCTCTGAAATGGAGGTGGTGAAAAGAAAGAGAGATGGGTGGAAAAGACACGTCTATATTCCAGGCAAACCATAGCAGCTAAATGCTAAGTATGAGCCTAAGAAGCAGGGTGGTGCTACGTTTGATTAGCGCTGGGCTGATGGAGAGAATGTGACAGAGGAACTGGCACAGGACAAAACAGACCCACAATTCTGCTCACCTCGGGACTGTTGCCACTGTAGCGCACCTCAGTGTTATCTCTGTATGTGGTGTTTGAACAGATTAAGCGGAAGCAGGGAAAATAATTTATCCTGCCTGGATTAGCGTGAGAGAGGTAGAAATGGATAGGCTTGGGCGCTATCGAAATTGTCATACCTTCATACCGACCTTGTGCCATACCGGGATATCCAGTAATACTGACACTGAACACAAGGGGATTTGTTTTCAAACCCCTCTAATCCAAAGGTTAACAATGCTAACAAGTAGATGTAAAATCTCATAGAGAATGCTAACTAAATGCTAACAAGCACAACTGCAGAGCATTAAGCATTTTTTTTTTTTACTGTTAACTTAATAGTTATAAGATATCTAGAAGGCAAGCATTTAGTCTTAAATTCCGTACAGTAACTAGATCACATGACGCATACTGCATAACAGTGAGTGACTCACAAGGCCCGGTCTCAGTCTCATCATTGTGTGCTTGTAAACAAACATCACGTGACTGGGGACTACCGGTAACCTTCATAATGAAAAATGATGTGACAGGTGAAATGAAGAATGCAATCTTCTTTATCTCCTAATGTATTGTATGCAGGTATTTACTTAAAAAGTAGCAAAAAATATTCAACTGTTTAACAGTGTTGACGGTATTGAAAAACCTCACGTGGATTTTTCCAAAGACACCGGCATACGGTATACCACCCAAGCCTAGAAACAGAAGTTTTTTTTGTTCCATGTTGTCATCCTCCTGGTTTACCGGGTTGCGTGCCTGCCTTCATGTGTCTAGGGGTTTGACTGCTTCACAATTGTTTTTATGAGGCCGACTGTGTGACGCTGAGTGGTGTGTGTTTGAGAAGAGGTAGGAGGCTGCACGCAAGATAACTTCTTTGTTTCACATTTTTTATGGTTTATTTTAGTCGTTACATTTCTGTTGCCCCATAAAACGTAATGTTCTCCCTATTGTATAGTATTTATTCTTGCCTGACCCGGACAATCTCGTCATTACAATGCAATAATCCATTTAGTATCCTTTCAACTCGAACAATACGTAATACTGGGAAATGGGAACGGGATTGTGATGTCTATGCCCTCTCTGTATGTGGCTGCCTTTTGAAACTCTCAATGACAGGTGAACTCTTTGGCTCTAATTTATGAACTATATTCTCTTAGGGAGCATCTGTAAACGGACAGCCTTTGATCCATGGTCCTCTCACCATTCGTTAGGGACCGTTCAGTCTTGGCAGGGAGAGTGAGAAGAAAGGAGTGTTTCTTTGTTTAGAGTGTTGGCCAGGCTCTCTGGGACCTATAGAGGTCAGAAGAGGGGTGTGGTGTGTTGGCCTGTGATACAAGGAGCCCTGGGGGGAGAGGACTGGGGAGCACAGGGACCACCACTTCAGTGCCAGGTTCATGGCTGACCATATACCCAGCATAGTGAGAGAGAAAGAGGGTGCGAGGAAAGGGGCATAGTGGTGCAGACAGTACCCAAGGTCGGAGAGACGGGGAGAGGGAGGTGGAATATCAGTTAATATATCCCAAAGAAAAGTCACAGCAGTGTAGAGAGAAAGTGCCAGAGGGAATGGGCCCAGGGAGGTTTAGAGCATGGTCATTAATTTGAAGGCAAAAGCTTCTCAACCATAAAAGGTGACTTTTTAAACATGATCTACTCTAATATTGTACTACTACCCAAACTTGTTCACCTGACTGCCCTGTTTACTGGCTGTGATTTGTATGACAGGATGTAGTTCCTGAACCGACCACTAGTTGTGCTTCCATGTTCACACATTGTGACTGGGTCTGAAACCATGATGAGTGTTCTCAGTGGTGAGATCAGTGTGAGACGACCATATGTTGCAATGGAACAGAAGCCGTATCATCCCCTGTTATCTGTTAGGACCCGATGCTAAGAGCTGTTAAAGTGGCCCATCTGAGCTACTTTACTGTCTCCTTTTAAAGGGAATTTATCACCCTGCCTGGGTGCCATGAATGTATTTACAGCAGTCACATTTTCACTGCCCTCCTGCATCTTCTGAAGGGCCGTCCGTTAGAGCAGATAGGATCCGCTGGTGGGGGAAGGATGGAGGGAGATTTTAAATCAATCAGGCTGACTCCAGAGGTTACCCAGGGCAGCACATTCATAACTCCAGACACAGCTCCCCAAAACTCCAGAGCACCGCAGTAGTACCGATCGCTTCTCAAGATAATTCCGAGCCCCACCCGATATCTGACATCAGGACAGATTTTTCTCCACAACCCGCATTGAATTGTTTTGAGAGCCGAACCGTGGCCCGCCAAATAACATCAATATATTTAATTGTTTTTATGACTTCAGAGTAGTAGGCTATTACTTCCCTATTCAACTTTTGGATAGCCTTCTTACCTAATGAAAGCCTAAAGCCGATGTAACAAAACCTTTACATTCTTTCTGTATTTATTTATTTAACCTCTATTTGACCAGGCAAGTCAATTTAAGAACAAATTCTTATTTACAGTGATGGTCTACCAAGAAGCGGAAGGCCTCCTGCGGGGATGATGGCTGGGATTAAAAATACAAATGTAGGACAAAACACACATCACGACAAGAGAGACATTACAACAAGACATAAAGAGAGACCTAAGACAACAACACATGGCAGCAACACAACATGACAACAACACAGTAGCAGGACAGCATGGTAGCAGCATAAACATGGTGCATGTTAGGCACACACAGCAGCACAAAGGGCAAGAAGGTAGAGACAACAATACATCACGTGAAGCAGCCACATGTCAGTAAGAGTGTCCATGATTGAGTCTTTGAATGTAGAGATGGAGATAAAACTGTCCAGTTTGAGTGTTTTTTGCAGCTCGCTCTAGTAGCTACCTGCAGGGAACTGAAAAGAGGAGCAACCCAGAGATCTGTGTGCTTTGATGACCTTTAACAGAATGTGACTGGAAGAACGGGTGTTGTATGTGGAGGATGAGGGTTGCAGGAGGTATCTGTTATGTTCCTCAGCAAGAAAACCAAAATTGTCACTCAAACAGAAAAGGGAACTAACAAAGAGTCACTGACAACAACCAAAACGAAACAGGTGGGGTTTTAGGAGGGGTTCTGAAAGACACTCATGGGGGTCTCCACTGAAAGGTGATTAGCAACAACAACTAGGACCTAAAAGACACCCACCATGAGCAACCACAAAATTTGCCCAAGAAGAAGTAAACAAAATAAAAACCCACATCAAACTTAAAGAAAGGAAGATAACCAAAAAGTTTAGCGAAACATTAACAGGGAAAATCAGACTAAGGAATGTTTTTCTAGAAATCAAATAGGGAGACTCAACATCTCCACATCTCTCAAGATAACTGGAGCACTAGGCCAGCCACTCTTAAATATCACCTGAGCCAGCACAGTTGAAACACCTTCTGACTAACGAGATGGACTAGGCAGCAGTCTTCTTACCGAACCACATAACCTTTGTTTTGAGGTGTTCAGGGCAGAGAAAGCTTGTTGGACACTAAGAAAGCTTTGTTTTAGAGCGTTTAACACAAAATCCGGGCAGGGCCCAGCTGAGTATAAGACTATCATCTGAATATAAATGGATGAGAGAGCTTCCTACTGCCTGAGCTATGTTGTTGATGTAAATTGAGAAGAGCGTGTGGCCTAGGATCAAGCCTTGGGCTACTCCCCTGATGACAGGCAGTGTCTGAGACCGCAGATGTTCTGATTTTATACACTGCACTCTTAGAGAGGTAGTTAGCAAACCAGGCCAAAGCCCCTCAGAGACACCAATACTCCTTAGCCGACCCACAACAATGGAATGGTCTACCTAGGGCTGTTACGGTGACCGTATTACCGCCACACCGGCGGTCATGAGTCATGACGGCAGTCAAATTCCACGTGACCTTTTAGTCACGGTCATTAGACATATCTAAGGTCTGATGCTGATGATAAGTCATTAGTATCCTACCAAACTGCCTGGTACTCAGAACTCTATTGTCCCTCTAATCCCTTGGACATCAATGCAAATGTTATCGAAAATCTAATCAAACACTTAATGAAAGCTCATGTTCCGCAACATTGCTATAGGCTATGCAATTGCGTGAGAAAACAGAGGGATGTCCTCTATTAAAAAGAGGAGGATCGTCTGGGTGTAGGGTTTGGCCAGCAGGGATGTCCTTGTCCCATCGTGCTCTAGCAACTCCTGTGGTGGGCCGGGCGCATGCACGCTGATATGTCGCCAGGTGTACAGTGTTTCCTCCGACACGTTGGTGTGGCTGGCTTCCGGGTTAAGCGCGGGCATTGTGTCAGGAAGCAGTGCGGCTTGGTTGGGTCGTGTTTCGGAGGACGCATGGCTCTCGACCTTCGCCTCTCCTGAGTCCGTACGGGAGTTGCAGTGATGTGAGAATACTGTAACTGAGCGTTTTGTTCTAAAGAACTTTCAATATTGTTTAGATAACTTAAATAAATAATTTCCAGATTAAAACGTAGGATGCAAAAATACTTTTAGTAGGCTATAGCCTAGGGCAGGGGTCAGCAACAGGTGGGCCTGTGGGTGATTATAAAAAGTTTTGCCACCAAAGATTTTGTTGATAGAATATTTTCATTACACCCACCAGCTTTTAGCCGGTCAACCGCAGGACACCTTGGGTATCCAACCCAAATGCAGGACTCTAGGATTGGTCTGTGGGGGGGTAGCTTCTGCTTTATGAATCACCCGTGGGTGATGATTGAGGGCAGGCTGTGCATCCTGACAGACCCGGGCTGGGGGTGGGTGCCTGGTGTCCAAGGGTTTGGCTACCATTGTGAAGGTCAGAGCAGAGCTCCTAGCTGGCTGTTTCTCAGGACAGGAGACAGGAAGGCAAAGGGAGCACTGGCCGGCCGCACTGCGGACCTCTGAGTTTATAGGCTGTCCACCTCCGTCCTGTCATCCTCCTCTGGCCTGAGTTTTGCAGGAACAGGAATAATCCAGTAAACAACAACCTCTAGTCTAACCTGTGGGTGGAGGTGCTACTCAGATTGTTAGGTGTCATTCAGCTGGATAAAGGAAGGTCCTGTTCAGTCACACTGAGTCATACCCCCCCTTACTCACTATCTCTACCTGCTCTTGTCTTTTTCTGTCTATCTTTATCTCGCTCTTTCTATCCCTCTTTTCCTGCTTAGATTCTCTTTATGTAGTGCTGTCTTTTTGCGTTCTTCTCTCTCTCTCGCTTTCTGTCTCCCTCATCTCTCCCTTCCCTCTTTCTGTGCCTCTGCTCCAGTCCTGGCCTTGCTTCTCCAGGAAGTTGTCCAAGAGATGTGATTTACTCTAAAAGGATGTCACCCTCATGGTTCTCTGCAAGGCGCGCTTTGAAAAAGCAATCAACCGGGGAAATAATGTCTTCATATAACGTGCCCAAGAGCTCAGCCTACAACAAGCAATGTCACGCTCCTCCTTTTCAAAAATCGGATGATATTTAGAACAAAAGCCACATTACAGCAGCAGAGTGCTCAGATTATGAAATTACAAGGTGATGTGTCCTTGGAGGCACAGGTGATGAAATACACTTTTCCTTCCACTTCAGTGTGTACGTATCAGAACTGGTTATGAATTCCCCAGAATTCTTAATAATAAAATCTGCCTTTCTCATCAACCCTAAGAGCTGAAGAGATGTACACATCTTAGTGATTGTGGACGAGCGGAGAGAGAGCGGGGCAGAGATTTTAATCTCGTCCAGACTGACTTTAGTAACACTGGGCAACTCTCTGGGCTGGAGTCCGTTCCAAGGCAAGGTCGGGCGTATAATGTGGCATGATTAATAAATCTACAGAGGTATCTACACCACTCAATATTCAAATGAGGAGAGAGTCTAATCGACAATTTGTAGTGATACAACACCAGACCCAATTTTCATATATTATCATGAGCACTGGCGTAGCGCATTTTCTCTGGACTAGGGTTTGGCTGTATCCAGATGTTCATATCGTCATAGCATCGTCCCTTTCTCATCCAGGGATTTACGGTATTATCGACTTAGTACACAAGGGGGCGCCAAAACAATTTAAAAAAAGCTAGTTGGGTGTCAACTACTAGAATGCTTACATAATTAGCACAAGTAATAGCGAATTTCCATGGAGGCTGCTAGCTAAATATGCAAACGGAAATAAACAAATTGCATTGACTTTTCAAGCACAGTAGAAAGCTAACGCAATATGATGTCCCGTCACCTTATTAATTCAGCCACTTACTTAGATAACTATCATGTTAAACTTGGGGGTTGCGTTAATGCAGAATTCTGCATTTTCATGCAGGAATAAAATATAAAACGCATAAGAAATAACTTGCTGAGATTTGTAAAAGCAGATCTAAACTGCTTCTTATTGTTATTTCTGCTTGGCATCAGACTAATTTTGTGCTTCAGTTGAACTCCGATGAGAATCAGAAATGGGCATTCTATCAGCAGACAGAGCTCTGACTGATGTGCAGCTACTTTTCTTGTTTTTCGCCTCGTTTTCTCTGGTAAAATGCAAGATTAATCTTAAGCAAAACATTAGGAACTGTAGCTGGCTACATTCTTTCTATAATAAACATTAGAAATATGATTGCCATGCATCGTTTTTTGCAAAAGACACCAGTTTTTTTTCTTTGTAAGCGCATTTACTTTTTGGCTGCCAGCCAAATAACGTTGCACATCTGTTGTCATCTGACAAATGAAGCTATTTTCTGCCGAATGTGTTGCACTAATGTATTTTTCTGGGAAGGAAGACGGTAGTTGCATGTCCCTGATCACTGTATTGAAGAAAAAAAACACTTGGCTTTCAATATAAAATGCGACCCCTGTCCATAAACTGCTAGACACCTGCTCCCGCTTTCTCCCGATGTGCTATTTACAAACAAACACGTGACTGGCTCAGCTGTTCAGGGGAACTACGGTAAACTTCATAATGTGACGGATGAAATGAAGAACACAATCTGCTTTATCTCCTAATGCAGTGGTCACAAACCGGGCGATCACGATTGACTGGGCCCTCTTCAAGGCATTCCTAGTCGATCAACAAACATTTATGTAAAACTTTTTTTTTTTTACACTGATAAAGCCTTGCATTCCTATTCTTTTTTTATTAATTTGCGCAGTTGTTGCGCTTGATTCAGCAGCCCTGGCGCCAGGAAGGCAAAGTGCCATAGACTGTAAAAAGAAAACTCGAACTCACAGCAAAGTTGATACTGTGAGAATAAAAAAAATGTGACTAGAGAGTTTCAATGAATACAGCAAAGAGCTGCTGTTTTTGAGTAAGTTAATGTTTAAGTTATTCAGCACTGTCAACACTTTTATAAGCCTTAAAATGTGCGTACTCCAGCACTGCAGCTGCAATGAATGAGTTTAACAAAATGTTCCGATAAGCTTGCGTTGTTATTGTTAGTGGCTTGTCTTTTTTAATATTGAGGAAATTTTCACTTTCTCTGGTCATAGGAGTAACAACATGAATTGGTGCATGAGGCAGAAATAATGCAGTGCGACTTCAGTTTTGCCATCAGCTGGACTGTGTCCCCTTTTCTCAGCCTCATCGCTGCCCCCCTCCCTCCCATCAGACTGACTATCAGATGCAGTCCTGTAAAAAAAAATATATATATATATATATATATAATATTATGTTCACTCAGCTGGGTCTCACGAGTAATACAACAAATTATCTATTACCAGTGTGATCAAATCTGAGAAGAACAACATTGGCAGGGCAATTCAAGCATAGCCAATATGCAGTGGTAATGTATTTGGCCTATAGCCTACTGCACAAACCTCATTGCTACCAAACAGTTTTTATTGGTTCATGTTACAAAATCTTAAGTCATGTTTATAAAAAAAGAAAAAACAGAATCCGAGCGGTAGATCCTGGCTTGCATTTTGACTTGGTTGGTGACCACTGTCCTAATGTATTGCACAAGTTGACTGCAGGTATTTACTACAAATATTAAAATGTATTGAAAAACTTAAAATAAGTGGTTTCAACGGCATTGATGGTATTTAAAACCATCCCGTGGCTATTTCCAAACACCCCAGTTTACGGTATACCGCCCACGCCTACTCTGGACGACCGCAAAGTTGGAGTTTGGGCCCCCCACCTCCCTAAAATGTTTTATCTAATGTGTAGGCCACTCACAAAGTATATACTACCGATCACTGGTTCTGAAATTGAGACGTCTACGTGGCTGTCTATCGATAAGCTATCAGACTATGTGGCGCCAGTGCTTGTAGTAGCCTATAGATTTGCTTTAATTGATGAAGGTTTCTTTTGGGGGGGGGGTAATTTTCTCATGTTAAGCCTAACGTTTATGTTTCACGAAGCTATAGGCTTACAGTGTCACAATGCTACTATTTAGAGTCCTGTCTGGTGCCGATGATGTATTTACTTGTTCAGTAATTCAAGTGGGAAATTCAGATGTTGCAGATTGTAAAATAAATGTTCGATGTACCAGCATACTAATCAGTAATCAATAGATGTTTTTATTAATGGAAAATAAATATGAAAATGTATTATTTAGATAAGTATTCAGACCCCTGAATCAATACCTGTTAGAATTACATCTGTGAGTCTTTCTGGGTAAGTCTCTAAGAGCTTTGCACAGCTAGATTATACAATATTTCCCAATTTTTTTATTTTAAAAATTCTTCAAGCTCTGCCAAAATCAAGTTGCTTTTTGATCATTGCTAGATGCTAGATTTTTAAGCAGGTTTTAAGTCAACTGTAACTAGTACACTCAGGAACATTCAATGTTGTCTTGATAAGCAACCCCAGTGTATATTTGGCCTTTTGTTTAGGTAATTGTCCTTCTGAAAGTTGAATGTCTCCCATTGTCTGTTGGAAAGGAGACTGAACCAGGTTTTCCTCTAGGATTTTGCCTGTGCTTAGTTCTGTTCCTTTTATTTTATTAAAAAAAAAATACAAAAACTTTGAAAAGCATACCCATAACATGATGCAGCCACCACCATGCTTGAAAATATGAAGAGTGGTACTCAGTGATATTTTGGGGGCAAATCCAACAAAACACAACGCTTTGTATTCAGGACAAACGTGTATTTCTTTTCCACATTTTTTACAGTATTACGTTAGTGCATTATTGAAAACAGGATGCATCTTTTTTAAATATTTTTATTCTGTACAGGCTTCCTTCTTTTCACTGTCATTTATGTTAGTATTGTGATCTAACTTCAATGTTGTTGATCCATCCTCAGTTTTCTCCTGTCACATCCATTAAACTCTGTAACTGTTTTAAAGTCACCATTGGCCTCATGGTGAAACACTGTATCTGAGTTGTTTCCTTCCTCTCTGGCAACTGCGTTAGGAAGAGTGCCTGTATCTTTGTTGTGACTGGGTGTATTGATACACCATACAAAGTGTAATTAATAACTGCACTATGATCAAAGGAATATTCAATGTCTGCTTACATTTTTATTTTTTATTTTTTTATCTACCTATAGGTGCCCTTTGCAAACCATTGGGAAAGCACTCTGGTCTTTGTGGTTGAATCTGTGCTTGAAATTCACTGCTTGACTGAGAGACCTTACAGATAATTGTATGTGTGGGGTACAGAGATAGGGTAGTCATTTAAAAATCATGTTAACCATTATTTTTGCACACAAAGTGAGTTCATGCAACTTGTGACTTTTTTAGCAAATTATTACTCCTAGGTTGAATACTTATTGACTCAAGACATTTCAGCTTTTAATTGTTTTATTAATATGTAAACATTTCTAAATACCTAATTTATAAATATCTAATTTCACTTTGACATTATGGGATATTGTGTGTAGATCAGTGACACAAAATATAAATGTAATACATTTTAAATTCAGGCTGTAACACAACAAACTGTGGAGAAAGTCGAGGGGTGTGAATACTTTCTGAAGGCGCTGTATATGCAGGATTTAGCTGGTAGCCTAATTATATTACACATTGGAACTCGAAATCCACGCTGTCGGGACTATCCGTCTCATCACTCGTAGGCTTACCAGTGTTAAGAAAAGGGGGATCGCTCTCATGAGCGCCGCTGAGTCTTTGGCAGTCATCAGCTTGGTTTTCTGGGAGAGGAACTGTCACTATCCTCGAGGGGAGGAAAAAGAAGCAAGGCCACTGACATTGCCAGGCCTGGGCAGTGAGATCTGTCGTGACTGGAAGGCTGCTAGTGCTAGCTGCTGCATAAGTAGGCTTACTAGCTTCCACCTGTGATGGCGTTTCATCAGTTGAGGACGAGCTGTTAGCTTTGCTGATTTTTGGCAATTTGGCACGAGTTTGGACTTACCTTTTTGTTTATCCATTTTGACAACACACTCACGCTCCATCCTAGTCTGACCTGATTCACCTAACTTTTTTTTTTACTTGACAGCCAATTAGGTGAGGAGGCTGAGGCAGGTTGTCGTCGGCGCCGCTGAGAAATAGGCTAATTAGGTGCATGACAACTAAATTGTCTGTCTGGCTCATGTAGATTGGACAATACAAACACTTTGCTTGCTACATGTGGAATTATTTTTAAATGTTTTGCTTTTCCGTCTTGCTCCGCTAGGAGGGTTCTACTAAGCTATATGGAATTGTTTTAAGAAGATTGACTTTTTAAGATCCTTTTGACTTATTTTGAATTTCAAGACCCCTTGAAGTAAACATTTTTATAATGATATTTGATAAAATCTTTTTAGCCCATTAGCCCATACAAACGCATTGAATAACATATTATCTACATGGAACAACAGATAGTCCCCCCCCAAAAAAATCTAAAATAAGTTTGTTTTGAAGTGTCTGTCCTATATCTGAGAGAGATAAGAAAGATCAGGAAATGTTTTTTACATTAAGCCACTAAGCCTTCTCTATATACTTCCATTCTTCTCTATATACTCCCATTCATTTTTTTCAACTGGTACCAGGGGACCTTCAGACTAGTCTTGTGAGGCCTGCATTCTAGAGCAAAATGGAAAACATCTCACGTTTCTCTCCTGTTAGAAGGTGAACCTTTGCCCCAGTCTGAGATCCTGAGCGCTCTGGAGCAGGTTTTCATCAAGGATCTCTCTGTACTTTGCTCCTTTCATCTTTACCTTGATCAACCAACCAAAAAACATCCCCACAGCATGATGCTGCCACCATCATGCTTCACCGTAGGGATGGTGCCAGGTTTCCTCCAGATGTGACGCTAGGCATTCAGGCCAAAGAGTTCAATCTTGGTTTCATCAGACCAGAGAATCGTGTTTCTAATTGTCTGAAAGGCTTTATGTCCATGAGTGGCCCAGCCAGAGCCCGGACTTGAACCCGATCAAACATCTCTGGAGAGACCTAAAAACTCCAAGCCGGCTGTCATGTGCCTTTTACTGAGGAGTAGCTTCCATCTGGACACTCTGCCATAAAGGCCTGATTGGTGGTGCTGCAGAGATGGTTGTTCTTCTGGAAGGTTCTCCCATCTCCACAGAGGAATTCTTGAGCTCTGTCAGAGTGACCATCGGGTTCTTTGTCACCTCCCTGACCAAGGCCCTTCTCCCATGATTGCTCAGTTTGGCCAGGCGGCCAGCTCTAGGAAGAGTCTTGGTGGTTTCAAACTTCTTCCATGTAAGAATGATGGAGGCCACTTGGGGACCTTGAATGCTGCAGAAACTTTTTTGGTACCCTTCCCCAGATCTGTGCCTCGACACAATCCTGTCTCGGAGATCTACGGACAATTTCTTGCAATGCAAATAGTCTGTGTAGCCATTTGATTAGCTGTTCAGGAGTCTTATGGCTTGGGGGTAGAAGCTGTTTAGAAGCCTCTTGAACCTAGACTTGGCGCTCCGATACCGCTTGCCGTGCGGTAGCAGAGAGAACAGTCTATGACTAGGGTGGCTGGAGTCTATGACAATTTTTAAGGCCTTCTTCTGACACCGCCTGGTATAGAGGCCGTACGCTTTACCACCTGTTGTGCCTTGCGGTCAAAGGCTGAGCATACCAGGCAGTGATGCAACCCGTCAGGATGGTGCAGCTGTAAAACCTTTTGAGGACCCATGCCAAATCTTTCCAGTCTCATGCGGGGGAATAGGTTTTGTCGTGCCTTCTTCACGACTGTCTTGGTGTGCTTGGACCATGCTTTGTTTGTTGGTGATGTGGACGCCAAGGAACTTGAAGCTCTCAACCTGCTCCACTATAGCCCCGTCGATGAGAATGGGGGCGTGCTCGGTCCTCCTTTTCCTGTAGTCTACAATCATCTCCTTTGTCACGTTGAGGGAGACGTTGTCCTTACACCACATGGTCAGGTCTCTGACCTCCTCCCTATAGGCTGTCTCATTGTTGTCATGATCAGGCCTACCAAATGCTTAATGCAGTGCATGCAACAATAGAGTTTAATAAATTACTATTTAGTCATCTAGCACACTCCAATTGATCAGTATGGTGGAAACTATTTCGTCGATAACTAAAATTAGCATACCTTGTTGGACAAATCCAGGTAGTGACTCATTTAACATTTAACATTTAAGTCATTTAGCAGACGCTCTTATCCAGAGCGACTTACAAATTGGTGCATTCACCTTATGATATCCAGTGGAACAACCACTTTACAATAGTGCATCTAACTCTTTTAAGGGGGGGGGGGGGTTAGAAGGATTACTTTATCCTATCCTAGGTATTCCTTAAAGAGGTGGGGTTTCAGGTGTCTCCGGAAGGTGGTGATTGACTCCGCTGACCTGGCGTCGTGAGGGAGTTTGTTCCACCATTGGGGTGCCAGAGCAGCGAACAGTTTTGACTGGGCTGAGCGGGAACTGTACTTCCTCAGAGGTAGGGAGGCGAGCAGGCCAGAGGTGGATGAACGCGGTGCCCTTGTTTGGGTGTAGGGCCTGATCAGAGCCTGAAGGTACGGAGGTGCCGTTCCCCTCACAGCTCCGTAGGCAAGCACCATGGTCTTGTAGCGGATGCGAGCTTCAACTGGAAGCCAGTGGAGAGAGCGGAGGAGCGGGGTGACGTGAGAGAACTTGGGAAGGTTGAACACCAGACGGGCTGCGGCGTTCTGGATGAGTTGTAGGGGTTTAATGGCACAGGCAGGGAGCCCAGTCAACAGCTAGTTGTAGTAATCCAGACGGGAGATGACTCCTGGTTTAAGTAAAATCTATTCCGTTGGTGCCTATTGAACATGACCCAAGACAATCATCATGATTCCACTTCTTAAGGCAACTCCTATAGTCTCTGCCATTAACACCATACATGCTATATTTCCTGAGTATTATCAATATCATCAAAAATGTAATTTGGTAACGGAAATTAGTCAAATAGATTAGGATCAGTTTCACTCTTTCCATTCACCAATCAATCCATCAGTTTTAAAAATCATTCAGTTTCCAAAACCCAATTAATTATCCAACCCAAATTTAGCATGACATTGCTCAGTGATTCACATTGGTCCTATCACTCAAAGGCAAAACCCCTCAATTTAACACACATCGACATTGGCAGGATGCGCATTGATATTAACATACAGTATAGTTATCCTATAATTCTACTATTAACTTTCTTATCACGATTATAATTACAGATCAGTATCTTAATGCATTCTTAATCTAAATTACTATACATTTGTGTAGTGTGTAGACCTCTACAATCAACCTGATACCCCAAAATAAACTATTTTAGATGAGTCTTAATCAATTTTGGGCACAGTTGACCAATCCCCCCTTCGGGCACTCAATCTTCTGTCGTCTTCTTCATTGTCAGCTTCAGAAAGCTTTACAGTTCAAAGTGGATGGCCCATGATAATGTCCCAATTTCAATGTCTTACCTGGGCTGCCACCATCTTTACTACCCATTATGTCTTGTCCCTTTGTCAACCAGTATACTAGCAACTAGAGGTAGACTGATTATGATTTTTCAACGCCGATACCGATTATTGGAGTACCAACAAAAGCCGATACCGATTAATTGGACGATTTTTATTTATTTGTAATAATGACAATTACAACAATACTGAATGAACACTTATTATAACTTTAATATAATACATCAATAAAATCAATTTAGCCTCAAATAAATAATGAAACGTGTTCAATTTGGTTTAAATAATGCAAAAACAAAGTGTTGGAGAAGAAAGTAAAAGTGCAATATGTGCCATGTAAGAAAGCTAACGTTTAAGTTCCTTGCTCAGAACATGAGAACATATGAAAGCTGGTGGTTCCTTTTTAACACGAGTCTTCAATAATCCCAGGTAAGAAGTTTTAGGTTGTCGCTATTATAGGAATTATAGTACTATTTCTATACGATTTGTATTTCATATACCTTTGACTATTGGATGTTCTTATAGGCACTTTAGTATTGCCAGTGTAACAGTATAGCTTCCGTCCCTCTCCTCGCCCCTACCTGGGCTCGAACCAGGAACACATCGACAACAGCCACCCTCGAAGCAGCGTTACCCATCGCTCCACAAAAGCCGCGGCCCTTGCAGAGCAAGGGGAACAACTACTCCATGTCTCAGAGCGAGTGACGTTTGAAACGCTATTAGCGCGCACCCCGCTAACTAGGTAGCCATTTCACATCGGTTACACCAGCCTGATATCGGTAGTCGATAGGCTTGAAGTCATAAGCAGCGCAATGCTTGAAGCATTGCGAAGAGCTGCTGGCAAAACACACGAAAGTGCTGTTTGAATGAATGCTTACGAGCCTGCTGGTGCCTACCATCGCTCAGTCAGACTGCTCTATCAAAGCATAGACTAAATTATAACATAATAATACACAGAAATACGAGCCTTAGATCATTAATATGGTCGAATCCGGAAACTTATCTCAAACAAAACGTATATTCTTTCAGTGAAATACGGAACAGTTCCGTATTTTATCTAACGGGTGGCATCCATAAGTCTAAATATTCCTGTTACATTGCACAACCTTCAATGATATGTCATAATTACGTAAAATTCTGGCAAATTATTTTGCAACGAGCCAGGCGGCCCAAACTGTTGCATATTCCCTGACTCTTTGTGCAATGAACGCAAGAGAAGTGACACAATTTCCCTAGTTTAATATTGCCTGCTAACATGAATTTCTTTTAACTAGGGAAATGGTGTCACTTCTCTTGCAACAGAGTCAGGGTATATGCAGCAGTTTGGGCTCGTTGCGAACTGTGTGAAGACTATTTCTTCCTAACAAAGACAGCCAACTTCGCCAAACGGGGGATGATTTAACAAAAGCGCATTTGGGGGAAAAAATCACAATTGTTGCACGAATGTACCTAACCATAAACATCAATGCGTTTCTCAAAATCAATACACAGAAGGATATTTTTTTTAATCCGCATATTTAGTTAAAAGAAATTCATTCAACTAAATAAGCAGGTTAAAAAATATATACTTGTGTATTGATTTTAAGAAAGGCATTGATGTTTATGGTTAGGTACACGTTGGAGCAACGACAGTCCTTTTTCGCGAATGCGCACCGCATCGATTATATGCAACGCAGGACACGCTAGATAAACAAGTAATATCATCAACCATGTGTAGTTAACTAGTGATTATGATTGATTGATTGTTTTTTATAAGATAAATGTAATGCTAGCTAGCAACTTATCTTGGCTTCTTACTGCATTCGCGTAACAGGCAGGCTCCTCGTGGAGTGTAATGTAAAGCAGGTGGTTAGCGCGTTGGACTAGTTAACTGTAAGGTTGCAAGATTGAATCTCCTAGCTGACAAGGTAAAAATCTGTCGTTCTGCCCCTGAACAAGGCAGTTAAACCACGGTTCCTAGGCCGTCATTGAAAATAAGAATGTGTTCTTAACTGACTTGCCTAGTTAAATAAAGGTGTAAAAAAAATAAAAAAAATAATAATAAATATTGGCCAAATCGGTGTCCAAAAATACCGATTTCCGATTGTTATGAAAACTTGAAATCGGCCCTAATTAATCGGCCATTCCGATTAATCGGTCGATCTCTACTAGCAACATAAGAGAAGTTTGGAACAGATCTGTCCCCATGCTCACTCCACGTGGACTCCTGTCACACTCCTGAGAGAAAAGCAGTTGACAACTTAGATCGGATGCTGTACACCGGTTGCTGGCTCGGACTCAGGTCTCTTGGTAGAAGTGGTGCGGACAGGGTCGTATTGAATGCCTTTGTCGCTTTTCTTCAGCCAGTTAGAGGGGGTTTTGAGGTACACACACTGTTCGGTCCAATTATCTCTTCCATGCCTTAAGACACTGACTGACATCACTTTTCTTGATAACCTCGAGAGGACAGATCAGAACAACAGTTCAGTTCATTTTTGATTCAGGAAATCCAGACAAGCATACATTATTACTTTTACCAATTATTCTTGGTACCGATGTCTAAACGTGTCAGAGAATAACAACACATTCTATTGAAACAATGTTTTGCAAATTGGGTTATACTACCCATCACACTGTCAACTTCATCGCAGAGCCACAGGATCAGGAAGTTAGACCTATAATCCATCGGGAGAAATCCCAACAATCCAGCAGACCTAATCTGGTGAGATTTGTATCAGAACAGAACAAACAACACAACAATACACTCCTTCACATATCACTCAATGCACTCCTTCACATATCACTCAATACACTCCTACATATCACTTAAGGTGTGTAAACTTCAATCGAAAACCTCAGAGGACTCCCCCATTTTGACACATGACTCCCAATGTGAGTAATGTGTAAATAAAAAAGTTGGGGAAAAAACACTTCTAATGGTTCAAAATAAAACATCATAATTTCAAATAACAAAATAGAATTAGAATCACTACCCTTAACTCCATAAAGAAACATAATTGGACACATACGGTCATAGGAAAATAGACTTAAGACAGCCTACCCTTAGTCAAAGGCAACACCCTCTCCTTCTCCACATTGGTCCGAGTCAAAAATATGGCTAAGAACTATAAACTTCATCTTAATTATCAATATTACAAATTACCTTTTCAATCAGAATTACAAATGACCTTAAATTCATTATCCAAATGACTTTCCAATGAGGGTGATCAAACCACACTGGAAAGTCAAGGCAGAGGTCAGAGGTCATATAAACCCTCCAAAGAAGTGTTTATTACTATATTAGAAAATTTTATGAAAAACAGTCAAACATTTTGTACTTGGTGTATATAAACTTCTGACCCACTGGAATTGTGATACAATGAATTATAAGTGAAATAATCTGTCTGTAAACAATTGTTGGAAAAATGACGTGTCATGCACACAGTAGATGTCCTAACCGACTTGCCAAATCTATAGTTTGTTACACCAGCTCTGTCAGGAGGAATGGGCCAAAATTCACCCAATTTGTTGTGGAAGGCTACCCGACACGTTTGACCCAAGTTAAACAATTTAAAGCCAATGCTACCAAATACTAATTGAGTGTATGTATTCTTCTGACCCACTGGGAATGTGATGAAATAAATAAAAGCTGAAATAAATCATTCGCTCTACTATTATTCTGACATTTCACATTCTTAAAATAAGGTGGTGATCCTAACTGACCTAAAACAGGGAATTGTTACTACGATTAAATGTCAGTAATTGTGTGAACCTGAATTTTATATGTATTTGGCTAAGGTGTATGTAAACTTCCGACTTCAACTGTATATAAACATTAAGTGAATGAGATACCATAGTATAGAATACAGTATATACATATGATATGTGTAAAGCAAGATATGTAAACATTAAGTGAATTAGATACCGTAGAATAGTATAGAATACAGTATATACATATGAGATGAGTAATGCCAGATATGTAAAGATTATTAAAGTGACTAGTGTTCCATTCCTTAAAGTGGCCAGTGATTCCTAGTCTATGCCACAGAATGCTTCAATAAAACACTCACAAAGAGTAACCCAGGGCATACCTGGCTAGCACGTTAAAAATAATTGGATTTCACCACTTCTGAGGGACACTTTTCAGAACAAGTTTTTTTTTTTCTCCAATAGGGCTTCACCAAGTACTGTGTTTCACACAGAACCCACAGTAACCTTGGCCCCTCGCCCCTATAGTTCGCACCAATCCCCGCTGTTATCAATTCAGTGTCAGGACTGCTCTAAGTCGCCTGCAACCGACCAAAGTCAAGGGATCTGAATACTTTCCTAATGCACTTTATATCCAGTATATGAGGCCCTTGTGTGAATTAAACCCACAATCTTAGTGTTCTTAGTCACCATGCTCAAACCAACACATCCAGAACCATGAGGTTGGCTGTGAGTTTCTTACACATTTTTCTGGCTCAGAGATAAATCACCAGAGGTTGGTCTGTGTGTTTCTCCATCTCTGTGGAGTGTGTGTTTCTCCATCTCTGTGGAGTGTGGGTTTTATTTAACAGACACTGAGAACCCCACCACAAGCTGTCGTTTCCTAATGCTTCCCTCCATAAGCCCAGAGTTAGACAGGCAGGATGGCTGCTAACCAACGAGCAGAAGGCCTTCAACAGTCACTGGGAATAAAAGCCAAGAGTAGAGAAGACCACAGTTGGGAACATAGCTAGCACTGTCTTATTGCAGTGTGTAGATTCACCCTCTTTTTGCTGAGGCACATTATTCCTCTGCCTTAGTGTGATTTGTGTATCCCTCATCAGTGCTCCCATGGTCTCAGTGAAGAAGCTGAGGATCAGCTAAGCTGGAGAAGAATGTGGACGTCTGAGAGCAGGAACCAGACCAAACCAGAGCCAACCAAAACCCTCTCTTTTCAAAGCCAGATATAAATACTTGCAATGCCACTTAACACATTACCATTCTGGCCTGCGTCCCAAATGGCACCCTTTTCCCTTTATAGTGCACTACTTTTGACTAGGGCCCATGGGGTGCACTACATAGGGAATAGGGTGCTGTTTGGGACACATCCCTGGCCTGGTCTCACGCTACAGGCAGCAGCAGCGGCATGGTAACGTATGTGTGTATGTCTGCAATGAACTTGACATTCAATATGTGCTCAAGAGGGTAACCTAACCTGAAGGAGCAGCATCTGTTGAAACGCACCATACAGTCATGCATGAAGGGAGAGTTCATTGGCTATGGCATTTTAGAATCAGACTCCCTACTACAGAAGTGATCTTGAATGCTTGTCAATATGTTACGCCAGTCAGTCAATTCATTAATGGCTGTTGGATTTTAGACTTAGAAATGATATTGAGTGCTGGTCATAATGTTACAACAACAAGCTGTCATTTTTCTGTCATGTTAGTGGTACACTAAGTGAAATGTCCAGTCAGTGTGTATAATGTTAATATACAGTTCCAGTCAAAAGTTTGGTCACACCTGATCATTCCAGGGTTTTTCTTTATTTTTACTATTTTCTACATTGTGAAGTAATAGTGAAGACATCAACTATGCAATAACACAAAAAAAGTGTTAGACAAATCAAAATATATTTTAGATTTTTCAAAGTAGCCACCCTTTGCCTTGATGACAGCTTTGTACACTCTCGGCATTCTCTCAACCAGCTTCACTTGGAATGCTTTTCCAACAGTCTTGAAGGAGGTCCCACATATGCTGAGCACTTGTTGGCTGCTTTTCCTTCACTCTGCGGTCTGACTCATCCCTAACCATCTCAATTTGGTTGAGGTCGGGGGATTGTGGAGGCCAGGTCATCTGATGCAGCACTCCATCAATCTCCTTCTTGGTCAAATAGCCCTTACACAGCCTGGAGGTGTGTTGGGTCAATGTCCTGTTGAAAACAAATGATAGTCCCACTAAGAGCAAAACCAGATGGGATGGCGTATCGCTGAAGAATGCTGTGGTAGCCATGCTGGTTAATTGTGCCTTGAATTCAAAATAAATCATAGACAGTGTCACCAGCAAAGCACCATCACACCACCTCCATGCTAAACGCTGGGAACCACACATGCGGAGATCATCCGTTCACCTACTCTGCGTCTCACAAAGACACGGCAGTCGAACCCAAGAATCTCACATTTGAACTCATCAGACCAAAGCACAGATTTCCACCGGTCTAATGCCAATTTCTCGTGTTTCTTGGCCCAAGCAAGTCTCTTCTTATTGATGTACTTTTAGTAGTGGTTTCTTTGCAGCAATTCAACGATGAAGATCTGATTTCATGCAGTCTCCTCTTAACAGTTGATGTTGAGATGGCTGTAACTTGAACTCTGTGAAGCATTTATTATGGCATTTATTATAGAGCCAGTTTCATCTTAGCGCTGGCTGGTTTTTGTGACTGCACTTTTAAACTTTAAAAGTTCTTGAAATTTTCCAGATTGACTGACCTTCATGTCTTAAAGTAAGGATGGACCACCCCTACCTTGTCACAACACAACTGATTGGCTCAAACACATTAAGAGGGAAAGAAATTCCACAAATTAACTTTAAACAAGGCACACATGTTAATTGAAATGCATTCCCGGTGACTACCTCATGAAGCTGGTTGAGAGAAAGCCAAGAGTGTGCTAAGCTGTCATCAAGGCAAAGGGTTGCTACTTTGAAGAATCTCAAATATAAATATATTTTGATTTCTTAATCACTTTTTTGGTTACTACATGACTCCATATGTGTTATTTAATAGTTTTGATGTCTTCACTATTATTCTACAATGTAGAAAACTTTTGACTCGTACTGTACATTTAAATATTCCGTTTCTGTAAATCCTATATTCTTTAACAGATGGGCCAATCAGCATTTGATAAACCGGCCAATTAGAGGTCTACCTCGCCATCAGGAGCCAATGGTTAAGTGGTGTTTTCCCAGTGTGTTAATGTGATTTATAATCTCCTGTGTGGAGACCGAGTGCGTCATTGAATGCCAGCAAGCCAAGAACACAATGAAACTCCTGGCCATGTGTTTTATTGGCTTTGCTCCCTTCCTCCCTTGCCTTGGTGCTGCTGGGAGAGGAGAGGAGGGGACTCTGGCTCGAACAGGAGGAAACCTGGTCTCACATTTTTGGATGGCTGCCATGGCAGACAGAGACAGGCCAACAGGGTGAGAAAATGTCCTCCTGGGATAGCTAATCCCACCAGACTAGGGTGATGATTTAGGAGGAAAAAGGGAAATGTTGCGCGTGCAGTAGAGATTTGGGAAAGCGTGACTCTGTCAGTCAGCAGCGTCGTCCTCACAGTTTCCCTTGAATTTCCCTTGCGTCTCCTCTTCTCTCCTTTGGTCAGCATCACTGTCTTCGTGTCAAGGCTTGCCTCACCATCCTGTCTGTTTCTCCCTCTTTATTCTCAGTTCATCTCTTACGGCTCCTCTGTAAAGGTCATGTTAATAAGAATACAGCTGTGTTTTTATCCATAAGACAAATGTGTGGTCAGTGCCTCCAGACAGTCAAGGAAAACACAATGAAAAAGATTAGAGAGAGGAGCCCTACGGCGCCAATTTACCAATGTTGTCTGACGAGAAGTAGTTACACGGCAAACACACACAAAGACTGTGTCCTGTCCACCCAGCCATGGTGTGAGATGTGTGGTGAGGGACCTGCTGGCCATTGACCTAGAAACTGAGTGACAGAGGAACTGACAGGGTTGTGGTCACACCAGGGGCTGGGGCTTGGGGTGTGTAAAGAGCTTGGGGGGGTTTAAGGGGCTGGAGTGGAGGTGGGGCCAGTGGCTGAGGGGGCACGGGGATGTCAATCTCAGTTGCATCATTTTCCAGAAAGGCCTAGGTGCCATTCTCTCTCCAGTGTCGAGGCTGAAATGATGGTGAAAAAAGGATTGTGTGTTAATGCTGATTGTTTGTTTCTGTTTGTGCTGTCAAGATGTTACGTGCAGGACTGTATGTATGAGTCAATTATAAAATAAAAGGTATGTGACAAGCCTCTTGTAAGGTTCTCCCTTTAGAGTCTATAGTTCAAGATAGGTTCATGGTGTTGTAGCAGACAAAACAAAATGCCTTGATTGTCTTTCTCTAAATGCTCTGCGTTTCTATTCCAGGTGGAACAAGAGTCAAGACTCACGTTATGTTGCTGTATTGCAGATGTGTCTAAAGCCTGTGTGTGTGTGTTGTAGATGATGAAGCATGCGTGGGACAGCTACAGACAGTACGGATGGGGACACAATGAGTTGAAACCTCTCGCCAAGAAAGGACATTCCACCAATATCTTTGGTAAGTGCCATGGCATTATTCTTAACCACACACACGTAAATGCACCTTCCCTCTCCGTATGTGCACACCCTCCCTCAGAAATACTGTACATGTTCATGCTTGTCCGGATCATCCATTAACAGTGAATCCCATCCAACCAACCCAGTCTGTCTCTGTTTCTGGGTTGTTGCTGTTGTTACTGTTCAGCTCTGCAGCTGCTTTCTGAGATAAAGCAGATCAGACAACTTGGACTGCGGCTCATTTGTAGCGTGTGTACTGTGTATGTATGCGTTTTCTGTATGGACAATGAGAATGTCCAGTGAAGCAAATTGTCCATAAACTCTTGTGGTGTTTGATGAGCTGCAGTTAAATGGTGAATGAGCTGCAGTACTGTGGTGTGGTCAGTCTGTCTCTCCTGGTTCTCTGGGATGGCTGCTGGATATATGTCCACACTGGGTAGTGATCTCATGTTCGTTGGCCAGAAAACAAAGTGGAGGAGAGGAGGCAGAACCCCACACTGATGAGTACCATCAGCTCACATTTCTCACTAAACCACATTATTGATGAGTTATTCTCTCACTCTCTCTCTCCCTGCTTTTGTATCTTGCTCCTCTCTCGCTCTTTGTCTGATTTTGAGAGGCTCTACAGACAGGACTTCTAGGCTATATTGATCCTTCTATCAGTGTGTGTGTGTGTCAGTTGTTTGTTTGGTGTGTCTATCAGAGAGAACATGTTGGAAGAGGCTTTCAGACTCTGTGATATCTGTGCTTCCCTCCCTAGAGCCCCCCTCACAGCGTCTCATATATTCTCACAATGCGTCATCTCTACTGTCTGTCTCTACAGTGCCTTCACATGTCAAAGAAAGGGGAATGATCTCTGTGTGTTTGTGCTAACCCAAGCCTATCTAAGGTTCGCCCGCTATGATAGTGGTACAGGCCTGGATTTCTAACAAGAGGATTGGGTGTCCATTGTCCTCGTGGCACCAGTCTCTGTCAGATAACCCTGTTAGTGTTGTGTAGAAACCTAAGAGCTGATGTTCACAGTAGATAGTAAAAGTTTTGAACACGGAATGGTTCACGCAGGGATAATAACAAACGCCTGTCCTTGTAATGGAGCACAATTCAGTTGAGGCTGGGGTGAGAGAGTGTGGAGCTGAGACTGAGCTAACAATACAGCAGTGTGTTCAGATGGAGGTAACGGAGTGAAGTGGTAACAGAGTTAAAGTCATGTTGTGTTAGCCCCCTAGAGACGATGTCCACGCCCCTGCGGAAATCTAATTGGCATAATAAAACAATCCCCATCAAAATCAGTCAGTTTAAGCTAGAGAAATCAGCCAGTTTAAGCTAGAGAAATCAGCCAGTTTAAGCTAGAGAAATCAGCCAGTTTAAGCTAGAGAAATCAGCCAGTTTAACCTAGAGAAATCAGCCAGTTTAACCTAGAGAAATCAGCCAGTTTAAGCTAGAGAAATCAGCCAGTTTAACCTAGAGAAAAAATCAGTCAGTTTAAGCTAGAGAAATCGTTTTTTTTTGCATTGGATGCGTCTCAATGCACCGCATCGGCGATGTCGCACTTCCGCATCTGTGGAGGAAGGTGACATAGCTAGAGTCGTGTTTGTCAGACCATGAGACATCCTGAAAATCGGTCTTCTCACAAAGTCTGTAGCGTCCGAACGGTTTGACCTTTAAACTATAATGACACTCCTATGGAAAGATGACTCTCACAAATTCTCTGTTTTGCTCTTCGACACACACAAGCGTCTTGGGTCTCATCTGAAGTCGGTACAGACGATCTGCCAACTTCTGTCTGTAGCATCCGATCAGTTGTGGCTACACACTAATAATGTGAGACTTTGACAAACACGTACATGTCTGTTGTTTTGCACACAGATCTCACAAGACTCGTCTGAAGGTCCCCCGGTACCAGTTGAAAAAATGAATTGAAGTACAGTGCATTCAGGAAAGTTTTCAGACCCCTTGACATTTTCCACATTTTGTTACGTTACAGCTGTATTCTAAAACTGATTTTTTTGTATTTTTTAAATCCAATCTACACACAATACCCCATAATGACAAAGCAAAAACAGTTTAAATTTGGGGGGATTTTGTCAAAATAAAAAACTGAAATAATACATTTACATAAGTATTCATACCCTTTACTCAGTACTTTGTTGAAGCACCTTTGGCAACAATTACAGCCTAGAGTCTTCTTGGGTATGATGCTACAAATTTGGCCTACCTGTATTTGGGGAGTTTCTCCCATTCTTCTCTAGAGACCCTCTCAAGCTCTGTCAGGTTGGATGGGGAGCGTCGCTGCACAGCTATTTTCAGGTCTCCAGAGATGTTCGATCGGATTCAAGTCCGGGCTGTGGCTGGGACACTCAGAGACTTGTCCCGAAGCCACTCCTGCATTGTCTTGGCTGTGTGCTTAGGGTTGTTGTCATGTTGGAAGGTGAACCTTCACCCCAAAATGAGGTCCTGAGCACTCTGGAGCAGGTTTTCATCAAGGATCTCTCTGTGCTTTGCTCAGTTTATCTTTTCCTCTGTTCCGTTTATCTTTTCCTCGATCCTGACTAGTCTCCCAGTCCCTGCTGCTGAAAAACATCCCCACTGCATGATGTTGCCGCCACCATGCTTCACCGTAGTGATGGTGCCAGATTTCCTCCAGATGTAACGCTTGGCATTCAGGCCAAAGTGTTCAATCTGGCTTTCATCAGACTAGATAATCTTGTTTCTCAAGGTTTGATAATCTTTAGGTGCCTTTTAGCAAACTCCAAGCGTGCTGTCATGTGCCTTTTACTGAGGAGTGGCTTCCAATTGGCCACTCTACCATAAAGGCATGATTGGTGGAGTGCAGCAGAGATGGTTTGGGCTTCTGAAAGGTTGTCCTTCTGAAACTCTAGAGCTCTGTCAAAGTGACCATCGGGTTCTTGGTCACCTCCCTGACCAAGGTCCTTCTCCCCTGATTGCTCAGTTTGGCGGGGTGGACAGCTCTAGGCAGAGTCTTGGTGGTTCCAAACTTCTTCCATGTAAAAATTATGGAGGCCACTGTGTTCTTAGGGACCTTCAATGCTGCAGAAATGTTTTGGTACCCTTCCCCAGATCTGTGCCTCTACACAATCCTGTCTCGGAGCTCTACGGACAATTCCTTCGACCTCATGGCTTGGTTTTTGCTCTGACATGCACTGTCAACTATGGGACCTTATATAGACAGGTGTGCCTTTCCAAATCATGTCCAATCAATTGAATTTACCCCAGGTGGACTCCAAGTTGTAGAAAGATCTCAAGGATGATCAATGGAAACAGGATGCAACGTGTCTGAATACTGTAAATAAGGTATTTCAGATTTTTTTCAAATCTGTTTTCCTCTTGTCATTGTGGGGTATTGTGTGTAAATGTAGTTAATTAAAAAAGAAAAAAAAAAATTTTTAGAATAAGACTGTAAAATAACAAAATCTGGAGGGGTCTGAATACTTTCAGAATGCACATGTAAAAAAAAATTGTCATGTTTCCTGATCTTTCTTATATATAGGACAGACACTTCAGAACAAACTTATTTAAAAAAAAAAAAAAAAAAAAAAAAAAAAAAAAAATTGTAGGTGGACTATCTGTTGTTCCATGTAGTGAATTTGTTATTCAATGTGTTTGTATGGGCTAATACCATTTTTCATCAAGTAATTGTGTTTATATATTTTTGATACTTCAAGGCGTCTTAAAATTAAAAATCAAATAGCGAAATGATCAACATGACCCCCCCCCGCGACATAGACAGGGCTTAGACTGTAATGGGTTTCAAGGGGTAACAGAGTGAAAGTCATGCTGGGCTAAGGGGTAAAAGAGTAGATGTCATGCTGGGTTAAGGGGTAACAGCTGAGGTAGCCTCCCGAAATCATGTTGTCTTGCTTCCTTTGGAGGTCTGTAGGATTTTGAATAAGCCAAAACGGCTAGAATGGCTTCCAGTGGCTAGATTTTTATTGGATGTTACATTTCAAGAACCCTTCCCCACATGCCCGTAGAATTGGTGTTAATGTCTTCACTATTTTGCAGGGAGTTGTTGCGTATGCTAGTTTG
Source organism: Salvelinus alpinus (assembly GCF_045679555.1). Classification (NCBI taxonomy): domain Eukaryota; kingdom Metazoa; phylum Chordata; class Actinopteri; order Salmoniformes; family Salmonidae; genus Salvelinus; species Salvelinus alpinus. Next base: position 31,146,212 of record NC_092099.1, read on the forward strand.
CAACATTGCAGAAAATGTAAGAAAAACTTGAACTGAATTCTGTTTTGCCAGAAGTGTGCTCTTTACACAAATTCGAGTCGATGAAGGCATTACAACTCCTCTGCTTGAACACGACAAAAGTGTCTACCTACAAGCTATATTAAAAGTTTAGAGTATTGAAAGGGAAAGTGGAGAAATGGAAACATATTTTGATGGGGTTTTAATCAGTGATTTCTCAGCCATCCTCACGCACTCTTGCTCCTATAGCACTAATCTAGTGGGCACCTTTGGGAGCTCTGTTTAAGCAAGCATTTGACGTGTTGCGAGGCATAACTGATTTGCACCACGTTTCCATCCCTTTTTAGCTACTTCCTGCCATTGATTTCACCAGGATTTCCGATTAGGGAAGCCTGGTTCCTGACGAGGTTACACCACTTGTCAAACACACTCTAACAGGCACACTATTACAGGCTACTCTGTCTGGCAGTAGACTGGGCTGCAGTTCAGTGATACTGATAATAACCTACCTATGCTCATATGGGATGCAGACCAGCAGTAGCAGAGTTTACAGGGCTACAGCTGGACTGCTGTCCTGTGTCTCACGTTCCCAAGCAAAAACAAACTATAGAATATTGCTCAAACAGAAGGGGGAAATAAGAGTCACTGACAACCAAAATGAAACAGCTGGAGTTTTAGGAGGGTTTCTGAAAGACACCACTGAAAGTTGGCTAGCAACAACAACTCAAACCTAAGACACCCACCATGAACGTCCACTGAATTTGCCCAAGAAGAGGCAAACAAAATAATAAAACACACCAAACTTTAAAAAAGGAAGCAAACCAAAATGGTGGAGCAAAACAAAAACAGGGAAGATCAGACAAAGGAATGCTTTTCGGGAAATCAAATAGGGAGAGCCAACTAAAGGTGTTTACCCTCCTAATCTCTCAAGACAACTTGAACACTAGGCCAGCCACTCTTAAATAGAACCTGGGCCAGTACAGGTGAAACACCTTCTGACTAACGAGGTGACACCAATCAGCGCTTTCTACGTGCTAACATGCTGTATGTGCTGAAGTCCAACCTCAAAACATAAAGGGAAAAAACAAAACCTGTAAAACGTGTTACTAGAAGAGTTATCAACAGTATCACTGAGCCTGAGCCACACCTTGCAGCACTGTAAACTCAGTGCTGCAATACTCTGTCTGTGGCCCTATAACACAGAGCCAGGTAAGGACAACAACAGTCTTACCACACTACAGTTCTCTGTGGGCATAGTCCTTACCTTGTGGTGGATGTTGTGGTATAGTAGTTTAGTCTTCCAGTGGGTTGCTGAATGCCACTATAGGCTCATATCCCTAACTGAGTGCCTTGCCTACTCGCATAACAGGGAATCATAGTCACTCAGTCAGTCCCATCAACTGAGCATTGATTGAGTTGGAAAGCGTTTGACCTGTATTCAAGGTCAGCCATCGGTCACAGAGAGCAGAGCAGCGAGGGCCGTCCTGTTTACTGTGGATGCATGGAGAACAGACGGCCAAGCCTCTGATCTTTAAACACACTGACCTACTCTGGTGTTTACAGGAAACTGCTCTCCAGGGAGCACAGGGTCAAGTTACGTTGATATCAGCTGTTAACTGGACTGACAGCAACACCACTGGCCAGGCAGTCCCTCTGCATGGCCAGGCAGACATAATACACACAACAATGTCAACAACCTTCTCATGTTTTATAAACATTTACAGCATTCATGTGGCCATATAAGGGGATGTTATTTTATTAATCAAGCAGTTTTTTTTTGGTGTGGTGAAATTTGATTGCCAACACTACCAATCCAACTAGAGTCCATGTCGACAGTGTTTCCAGTGCACTTAGGATCTGCTAACTCATTCATGCAATGACTCCTTATGCAGTGGCTGTCTTTGTGTAAGTGCATGTCTACTTGCATTGAGTGTACTTTAACCAAGCCTAGTAGAGCCCACAACTGAGGATATTATGCAACTAGGGCTGCATCTTATTCCAAAAACTTGCTCCCTCTCTTCACTCCTCGTTCACTCTGCTTCCCAGATCGGATAGGTTGATGCATGGTGACATCGCAAAGTACGGTACCCTTGTTGCATTGTGGGATTGGATGAGAGTAACGGAGACATCATATGGACACCTGCCTGCCCTTCCTACAACCCTAGACAGCACAGCAGGGCTCACATTGTATTACCCTCACACAGTAGAATCCAGGAAGTCTTCCAGGGAGCATGTCTCCCTCCGCCCCCACCCTACTTTGCTATGGTCAGCTCAGAGAGCAGTTGCCATAGCGATTGAAGGGGCAGCTGAGTTCAGGTTTGTTTGGGCACCTGGTTGTCCCTCAGACCCCAAGCTGCAAATTTAAACAGGCTTTGATCCCCAGGCCTGCTAATCAATTGCTACACTACAGACCTGCTAGCCTTCAGTGCTTTGTTTCTCTGTAATACACTACAGACCTGCTAGCCTTCAGTGCTTTGTTTCTCTGTAATACACTACAGACCTGCTAGCCTTCAGTGCTTTGTTTCTCTGTAATACACTACAGACCTGCTAGCCTTCAGTGCTTTGTTTCTCTGTAATACACTACAGACCTGCTAGCCTTCAGTGCTTTGTTTCTCTGTAATACACGACAGATCTGCTAGCCTAGCTGTTGGCACTTTGTTTTCCTATCACAACAGTCCTGCAGGGGAGGATAAATTAATTGTTAAGGTAATAAGATTATTTGTTACTACAGATTTAAATCGATCATTCGGTCATAAATGTGGATGCCGTCCCATGGTCGACAGCTCCCTTTCCTTCCTCCTCAGTTTGCAGCCCGTTAGTTGTTTTTCAGCATGTAGGTCATGTCTTTATATGATCGATTCCCAGTAGGGATGTTAACCGTTAGTCTGTTAGCCTCCAAAAATACATTTGACCGGTCATGCCTAGCGATCTATAAGTTAATTTACATAATTTAATGGAATTAAATTGCCGCCTGTGTATTTTCGTTAGTCGCCATGAATCTTATTTAACTCATGCGCACAGCATACAGAGCCTAGTTTAGCTCTAGCTGTTACTGGAGAGAAACGTTATTTTAGAAGCCCAGTCATTGCGCAACAAATAACAATTAGAAATGTAATTGCGTGTTAACTGTTTTGATGGCCACAATTTAAAAATAGCTACTCTTTTAATTTCTCAATCTCAACTCGTAATTAAAGAACGCCTTCCATTCGCCATTCGGGTGCTATAAGCAGACCCAGGCTGTATCACATCCGGCCGTGATTGGGAGTCCCATAGGGCGGCACACAATTGGTCCAGCATCTTCCGGGTTTGCCTTCTGGTAGGCCGTCATTGTAAATAAGAATTTGTTCTTAACTGACTTGCCTAGTTAAATAAAAAAAGACCGCCTGCCTTCCTGCCTTTGGGACAAAGACTGCTATTATTAGGGCGGAGTCAAGACCATCTCGTTGTTGTATACAGTATCTCTGGCTATAGTCAGCGGTACTGTAAGCAGGCTATCACCACCACTTTTCAATGTGTGCTTAAGGCAGTATAGTTGTTTGAAACCTGAACATTTTACTTTACATGAGGCATGTCTTACCTTGCTTCAAATTAGCATAGCCAAATCCAACCATAGAAACGTGAAGGACATTACTGCTCTCTCCTCTTCTATTGGTTTTCATATCAACTTTCTTTCTTTGTCCAGTTGCTAATTTAGGCACAATCCTAGTCATATTAGCAACCCATCCTAGTTGCTGCTTCCCCAGATTCCCCATGTTTTCTAACAGAGATGTTGATCTCTGTCACATGGAACTGCTCCCCTTAGGTGCGCTGTTTAGCACGGTGTTTTCCCACGAATTGCATTTTGGCAAATGTTTGAAAATTACATTTTATCAGTAAGACAATAGTAAGACAATAAGACAATAGGCTTGCTATTGTTGCATGTTTCCATTAACCTTTGTGTAGTCTTAACATTCTGTATACTCCCCTTGTCCTAAGGGTAAAAAATGACCCACCTTCACTAAACCCCTAAAATTAAGCAGCTTAATTGAATTTTAAACCCCAAATCTATTTCGCATGAAGAAACAACCTGTCATTCATCACAAACTTCGTGAATATCTGGGTTTTCCCTCTTTACAATGCAGAAAGACTGCATTTAATCAGTGGACACCACTCGTTTTTATTACAACACACTTGTCATAATTGTTTTCTTTATTAAAGTAGAGGTTTATTGTTATTAGTGCTAAAGGGTACTGCATAGCTGTAAACAAAAACAATTGAGCTAGCACTTGTATAGCCTAAGAAATTAGCAGAAATGTGCAGAAAGTAGTTTTGAATGCATTTTATTGAAGGGAAACAATAACAGTCTTAAACTTTTTTGGCAACATAGTGATATATTCTTATACTGTACAATGAGGATATAATCTACAAAATAATAGTCTTCTCCCATTAAAAACAAAAAAACAATTGCCCCCACCAACAAGGTGTATAAACAACAATAAATAAGAATAAGCTAAGATAAGATAATAGATACAAAACAAAAACGTGAAGAACATAAATCAATGAACTCCAATTAGCACATGTAGGACAGTATGCAAGTGTGTGTGCATGGACTTTGCAGATGTATTTAGTCCTTCTTTGGGGGGCAGAATTGGCATCTCCTCCTCTTTCCTGCCCCAGCTGCAGCCTCAGGTGGATCAGGACAAGATTCAGCCCCCTGAACAGCTTTCACAAGCGCTGCAGAGGCTGCTGTGCCGGGGAGGCGCTCCCTTCTTTGAATGTGTGGGGTTACTAGTGCCTTTCCCAGCTGCTCCAGGAACACCCTCTTGTTCCGCTTATCAGGCATCCAGGTAGGGTTGATCTTGTTCCATATCACAAAGGCATTGTATGAGGACACATCAATGATGTTATGGAAGATGACCAGGGGCCAGCGGGCAGTCATCCTCCTGCAGCTGTAAGTTCCAATCACCTTGTCCAAGTTGTCCACGCCTCCTTTGTTGTAGTCCAGGATGATGGCTGGCTTCCTGTCCTCATGATCACTGATCTCAGCCGTTTTGTGCAGTGTGCTAATGAGGACCACATTCTTGTTCTTCTTTGGGAGGTAAGAAACTAGAGTGGTGGTGGGGGTGAAGGCAAACTCTGAGAAGGCCTCTCTCCCCCCTTGTTGTGAGGAGTGCAGGGGGGAGCTCAAGCTTGTTCTTTCTAACTGTGCCAGCCATGGTGATCTTCCTCTTCAGGAGCTCCTGGCAGAGTCCAATCAGTAGCATATATAATCTCAATTTCTCTCTGTGTGTGTCTGTGGTGTGTAAATTATTTTATAACTGCTGGGTCAAAAATTATCCTAAGACAATCTTTGTACCCTGGTGGTGTACAGCTTTCATGGAAATATGAACAAAGGAGATGTTTCACTTTTTCTAATGTTGGGGTCACTCTAGGAAAAGTAATCAAATTTCAAGTTGGAAAAAATATAATTTAGAGGGGTTTCTCTGCTGTTTAACAGTGGCAGGTCATTTTTTACCCTTAAGACAACACAAAGGTTAAGGCTCTTAATGAAAAATGTATGTTCCTTGTATGCATGTATAGTATTTTGTTGGTCACCTCATTTTACTGGTTGAAAATGTTTTAACCGTTTGTTGACGGGTTAATGAGGGTTGGTTAGTCGGCAGCAAAATTGACCGAAATTTGCGTCCCTAGTTCCAACGGCGGACTAGCACACTGGGCTGTGAGGGCTGTGAAACGGCGCCATTGCAACATGCCCCTGTGAGAGGTCTAAATCACACACACAGCATGACCGGCAGAGAAGAAATGAGGAGAGGTGAGAGAGGAAAACCTGGAAGTGGATGTCTGATAATGGGATTAAGAACTAAAGAGGATAATTCAGAACCCAGAGGGCTGAGCCTGTCTAAGGAGAGAATACACATACCATCCACTGTCCAGAGGTAGGAGGGAGAAAACAGGGAAAAAGAGGGGGAGAAAGGAGGGAGGTGCTGAGGAAATGCATTTGATGGAGAGAAAAACATGATGGTGATGAGATGTGGAGGCACAGAGAAGTAGAGAAAGATGTGGAGAGAATATGAAGCAAAATGAGGAAGAGGGAGGGAGAACAGAGGTGTCTGTGTTCAGACGGGATAAGATCTGGATAGAATTCACAGATGGTAATGTATGGAAGACCTCTGGAAAATACAGGGAGGAATGTTCATCATACAATATGAATCAAACTGAGAAAATAATCCACTACTGTTACGCTAAAAACAAGGATGGTTGAGTCAGGTTTCACAGAGCAACATAGGATGTAATCGCTAAGACTTCACCATTCTAAACGATTCCTACAGTGGCTCTAAACATGAGCAGCTATTATGACAGCGATGCATTCCTCCAATCACGCCTTCGGGGGACGTGGGATTGACAAGACTAAGGCCCTCCCCCAAGTGTTATATTCTCACCTCTCCTCCTCAATATTCATAAGCTCACTACAATATTCCTTTTCCTATCAGCCCCCCTGTCGGAGCACTGATAACATCTCCAATTACACATATACTCTTCTGCTGATTGTCAAACTGTGTTCCCCGGGTGGCTAATATCCTCCTAATGAACAAAGTAATTTCCTTGTTGGTCGACCGTGTTGAAGAGCATGAGAGAGGGAGCGTGTCTCTGGTCTTGCGGGAAATGATACAGCAGTGGTGATGTTAGCTGTCATAGTCTTATAGCTTCCGAGGCCTGTTGGGCTGGGCTCTGCTTTTCTGTGCTTTGGGGTCAGTGGGATGGATGCTTTAATAACTGTGGCAGTGGATGAAGCAGTGTTTTCTGTAATTAAATGGATTAGCCAGCAAAATAGAAAAAGTATCCAGCCAGGGAGTACCTGTACCTGTTTGAGATATTTCATATCAATCCGTAATGTAGTAGTACATTCGTGCAGGACTACACAATAGTGAGTACTGTGCCAGTTGTAAACACCCGTCTGTTTGGTGCATTAGTTCTGTAGCATACAGTGGGTTTCTAGGGGTGCGTCTCTGTCCTTGTCAAGTGAATTGGGGTAATCTAAATCCTCCAGTCCCTTAGAGAGGAGTGGATGTTTGTGGAGGAATCGTTGCATGTCGCCCTGATTAACATCCAGTGGCTCTACAGTATTTCTTTATTTTTCCCAGTGCTGCTAGGGAGTTTGGGGGTTGGCCTGGACCTGCTGGCAGCGTTAGAGAGAGACACAGTGAGAAGAGAGTCTGCATCCAAAATGGCTCTGGTCAAAAGTAGGGCACTACTGTATATAGGGAATAGGGGGCAAGGGTACCATTTCAGACACAGCTAGAGACTGAAGCTAGCTCTGCTCCCTCCCAACAGGATGTTGTCACATTTTCTTCTCCGCTCCTCCAGCTCTCCCCTTCTCCCCTATTCCCAGCATTTCACTCCGGTTAAACTTTTAACAGGCAGGCTGATGCTAAATTGGACGGCAGGCAGGAAAGCAGACAGATTTGCCGGCTGCTGAGTCCACTAAGAATGCGTATAAGCCTCTCAAACACAGCGGAGGAAAAAGGGAGAAAGAGGAAGTTGGAACTTTAATGACAGCCTAAAGGAGCACGAAATTAGCTTTTTCTCCCCGCCTAATGTTTGACAACACATCAAATGTGACAAGAGAGCCTGTGTTCTTCTGAGTAACGCTACAAACTATTGGATGGGCCACTCAGGAGCCAATTCCCCACAACTCTGTGCAGCTCTGGACTTGATAACATTTTCTATAAATATTAATATTAGTACTAACGACTGGAGGGGGCCGCTTGAAGATGGTACAGAACGTCATGTTCAGAAGATCATGCAGGGAAAGACATTATGGAAGAGGAAGAAAGAACATTTACTGCTGTTGCTCACCACAGTGTAGGTGTTCCTAAAACGAGGCCTCACTCACATTCACTCGCTCACATTCATATTTACTGAGCGTGTAGCTTAGTAAATATTCATCAGGCCACTTATGGTGACTGGCTTGTCTCACAGCACACAACCCACATCACACACTCCCTCTGGAGATGGGCCACGGTGGGGGAAGAGGGCTTGAGAGAGAAATAAATTGAGAGAAAGGGGGAGAGAGCGAGAGACATGGAGAAGAGAGAGAAGCTCCCAAAAGCAAAACTGTTTTAGGCAGGGTCCAACAGAGCTAGGAAGGGGAGGCACCTCACCTTTTTAACGGAAAGAACATTGGTGTGTCCTAGGTCGGAGATGAATGTTCTCCATACTGAGAGTGATTGCATTTTCCGGAGGTGTAGTTATCACCAAGACTAGAAGTCTACACTGAGAAACTGGATGTGAGAATGGATTTTCTCCGGGTGTGAAAAGTCTACTTGTCAGCAGATGCGAACTCTTAACACACACACACACACACACACACACACACACACACACACACACACACACACACACACACACACACACACACTTCCATTCTCTCCCACGCACATGCACACATACGTGCACACACTGGGTTTAAAATCCAGAATCTCAGCCCACACAATCCTGACTTATCCAGTGCTTTAGCCAATGGTTTAGCCTACTGTATGTCAATACATGACTAGCAAAATAGGTGAAAGGTTAATTGTACCCTGTTTCTAATAAAACAGCCATAGACCTAAAAGAGCCGTATCAAATATTATTTCCATAAGTACAGTCCCTGGTAAGGCGCTTTCTTTAAGCACCAACTAGAGATACCCTGGTTTCCCCTTTCAAAGTCCTTGAGCTCAAAGTTGGGCATTGATAGATTAACATAATCACTGTGAGATTATACTGTTTTCAGTACCTCCATACTGCTGGTGTTTAAAGGATCTAGTGACCTTTCTTTTCTTCAGCTATGCCACTGTACTGAACGCACTGGAGTCTCCACACACAGTTCTCTTTGGCTGAGCTTGTGTATTCCCCAAGTAGCTTGCTAACTTTGCTCAACTATCCAGAAACTTTCCCACTCTTGGCCTTCAGCCATAGAAGTAATTTGTTGACATTTTACACAAGATATGGTAATCTGAGAGGGGCCTGGTACACTTAAAGGAACACAAATTGGACATTACAAAGGCTTCTGTAGAGAGATGGAGCGCCAATGGAAAGCCAGAAGGCAAGTCTTCCCCATGATTAGAAGTTTGAAGCCCACATGATCTCTGCTTTAGTCGTGAACATCAATAATTAGGAGTTTTTCATAATTCTCCCTCTTTTAAAAATATAAAATGAGAGAGTGAAGAACTTTCAGCAAGAAAGTCCCTCCACCCCCCAAAAGAGTTATCAGATTACTTATCTGATGTAATCTCCAATGTAATGTTCTCAGACCTAAGGCATCCAGCAAACTCTGGTCATTTATTAATATTTTGACTTTCCGGGTACAACAATATTAGACGAGCAGAAAAAACTAATGTCTGTAAATCCTAATTGGGATTCCCAGCTCTAGCCATTTACACACAATGCCCCATAATGACAAAGTGAAAACATGTTTTGCAAATGTATTTAAAATTATATACAGAAATATCTCATTTACATAAGCATTCACACCACTGAGTCAATACTTTGTAGAATCAAATCAAATTTGATTTGTCACATACACATGGTTAGCAGATGTTAATGCGAGTGTAGCGAAATGCTTGTGCTTCTAGTTCCGACAATGCAGTAATAACCAACGAGTAATCTAACCTAACAATTCCACAACTACTACCTTATACACACAAGTGTAAAGGGATAAAGAATATGTACATAAAGATATATGAATGAGTGATGGTACAGAACGGCATAGGCAAGATGCAGTAGATGGTATAGAGTACAGTATATCCATATGAGATGAGTAATGTAGGGTATATAAACATAAAGTGGCATAGTTTAAAGTGGCTAGTGATACATGTATTACATAAAGATGGCAAGATGCAGTAGATGATATAGAGTACAGTATATACATATACATATGAGATGAGTAATGTAGGATATGTAAACATTATATTAAGTGGCATTGTTTAAAGTGGCTAGTGATACATTTTTACATAATTTCCATCAATTCCCATTATTAAAGTGGCTGGAGTTGAGTCAGTATGTTGGCAGCGGCCACTAAATGTTAGTGGTGGCTGTTTAACAGTCTGATGGCCTTGAGATAGAAGCTGTTTTTCAGTCTCTCGGTCCCTGCTTTGATGCACCTGTACTGACCTCGCCTTCTGGATGATAGCGGGGTGAACAGGCAGTGGCTCGGGTGGTTGTTGTCCTTGATTATCTTTATGGCCTTCCTGTGACATCGGGTGGTGTAGGTGTCCTGGAGGGCAGGTAGTTTGCCCCCGGTGATGCGTTGTGCAGACCTCACTACCCTCTGGAGAGCCTTACGGTTGTGGGCGGAGCAGTTGCCGTACCAGGCGGTGATACAGCCCGACAGGATGCTCTCGATTGTGCATCTGTAGAAGTTTGTGAGTGCTTTTGGTGACAAGCCGAATTTCTTCAGCCTCCTGAGGTTGAAGAGGCGCTGCTGCGCCTTCTTCACAACGCTGTCTGTGTGGGTGGACCAATTCAGTTTGTCCGTGATGTGTACGCCGAGGAACTTAACTTTCCACCTTCTCCACTATTGTCCCGTCGATGTGGATAGGGGGGTGCTCCCTCTGCTGTTTCCTGAAGTCCACAATCATCTCCTTTGTTTTGTTGACGTTGAGTGTGAGGTTATTTTCCTGACACCACACTCCGAGGGCCTTCACCTCCTCCCTGTAGGCCGTCTCGTCGTTGTTGGTAATCAAGCCTACCACTGTAGTGTCGTCCGCAAACTTGATGATTGAGTTGGAGGCGTGCATGGCCACGCAGTCGTGGGTGAACAGGGAGTACAGGAGAAGGCTCAGAACGCACCCTTGTGGGGCCCCAGTGTTGAGGATCAGCGGGGTGGAGATGTTGTTACCTACCCTCACCACCTGGGGGCGGCCCGTCAGGAAGTCCAGGACCCAGTTGCACAGGGCGGGGTCAAGACCCAGGGTCTCGAGCTTGATGACGAGTTTGGAGGGTACTATGGTGTTAAATGCTGAGCTGTAGTCGATGAACAGCATTCTCACATAGGTATTCCTCTTGTCCAGATGGGTTAGGGCAGTGTGCAGTGTGGTTGCGATTGCGTCGTCTGTGGACCTATTGGGTCGGTAAGCAAATTGGAGTGGGTCTAGGGTGTAGGGTGTCAGGTAGGGTGGAGGTGATATGGTCCTTGACTAGTCTCTCAAAGCACTTCATGATGACGGAAGTGAGTGCTACGGGGCGGTAGTCGTTTAGCTCAGTTACCTTAGCTTTCTTGGGAACAGGAACAATGGTGGCCCTCTTGAAGCATGTGGGAACAGCAGACTGGGATAAGGATTGATTGAATATGTCCGTAAACACACCAGCCTGCGCATGCTCTGAGGACACGGCTGGGAATGCCGTCTGGGCCTGCAGCCTTGCGAGGGTTAACACGTTTAAATGTTTTACTCACCTCGGCTGCAGTGAAGGAGAGCCCGCAGGTTTTGGTAGCGGGCCGTGTCAGTGGCACTGTATTGTCCTCAAAGCGAGCAAAAAAGTTATTTAGTCTGTCTGGGAGCAAGACATCCTGGTCCGCGACGGGGCTGGTTTTCTTTTTGTAATCCGTGATTGACTGTAGACCCTGCCACATACCTCTTGTGTCTGAGCTGTTGAATTGCGACTCTACTTTGTCTCTATACTGGGACTTAGCTTGTTTGATTGCCTTGCGGAGGGAATAGCTACACTGTTTGTATTCGGTCATGTTTCCGGTCACCTTGCCCTGGTTAAAAGCAGTGGTTCGCGCTCTCAGTTTCACGTGAATGCTGCCATCAATCCACGGTTTCTGGTTTGGGAACTGACTTGCCTAGATAAATAAAGGTTAAATAAAAAACGATATATTATTTATATTTTTTTATTACCCAGAAAGACTGACAGCTGTAATCGCTGCCAAAGGTGCTTCTTTCTGGTTAGAAGAGGGGCGGGGGTGTATGCCTTATGATTAACGAGACGTGGTGTGATCATAACAACATACAGGAACTCAAGTCATTCTGTTCACCTGATATACTTTCGCAAGCCACTGTACATGTACATGCTCTGGACGCTAGTCTGTTCCAAGTTTGTGAGTGCTTTTGGTGACAAGCCGAATTTCTTCAGCCTCCTGAGGTTGAAGAGGCGCTGCTGCGCCTTCTTCACAACGCTGTCTGTGTGGGTGGACCAATTCAGTTTGTCCGTGATGTGTACGCCGAGGAACTTAACTTTCCACCTTCTCCACTATTGTCCCGTCGATGTGGATAGGGGGGTGCTCCCTCTGCTGTTTCCTGAAGTCCACAATCATCTCCTTTGTTTTGTTGACGTTGAGTGTGAGGTTATTTTCCTGACACCACACTCCGAGGGCCTTCACCTCCTCCCTGTAGGCCGTCTCGTCGTTGTTGGTAATCAAGCCTACCACTGTAGTGTCGTCCGCAAACTTGATGATTGAGTTGGAGGCGTGCATGGCCACGCAGTCGTGGGTGAACAGGGAGTACAGGAGAAGGCTCAGAACGCACCCTTGTGGGGCCCCAGTGTTGAGGATCAGCGGGGTGGAGATGTTGTTACCTACCCTCACCACCTGGGGGCGGCCCGTCAGGAAGTCCAGGACCCAGTTGCACAGGGCGGGGTCAAGACCCAGGGTCTCGAGCTTGATGACGAGTTTGGAGGGTACTATGGTGTTAAATGCTGAGCTGTAGTCGATGAACAGCATTCTCACATAGGTATTCCTCTTGTCCAGATGGGTTAGGGCAGTGTGCAGTGTGGTTGCGATTGCGTCGTCTGTGGACCTATTGGGTCGGTAAGCAAATTGGAGTGGGTCTAGGGTGTAGGGTGTCAGGTAGGGTGGAGGTGATATGGTCCTTGACTAGTCTCTCAAAGCACTTCATGATGACGGAAGTGAGTGCTACGGGGCGGTAGTCGTTTAGCTCAGTTACCTTAGCTTTCTTGGGAACAGGAACAATGGTGGCCCTCTTGAAGCATGTGGGAACAGCAGACTGGGATAAGGATTGATTGAATATGTCCGTAAACACACCAGCCTGCGCATGCTCTGAGGACACGGCTGGGAATGCCGTCTGGGCCTGCAGCCTTGCGAGGGTTAACACGTTTAAATGTTTTACTCACCTCGGCTGCAGTGAAGGAGAGCCCGCAGGTTTTGGTAGCGGGCCGTGTCAGTGGCACTGTATTGTCCTCAAAGCGAGCAAAAAAGTTATTTAGTCTGTCTGGGAGCAAGACATCCTGGTCCGCGACGGGGCTGGTTTTCTTTTTGTAATCCGTGATTGACTGTAGACCCTGCCACATACCTCTTGTGTCTGAGCTGTTGAATTGCGACTCTACTTTGTCTCTATACTGGGACTTAGCTTGTTTGATTGCCTTGCGGAGGGAATAGCTACACTGTTTGTATTCGGTCATGTTTCCGGTCACCTTGCCCTGGTTAAAAGCAGTGGTTCGCGCTCTCAGTTTCACGTGAATGCTGCCATCAATCCACGGTTTCTGGTTTGGGAATGTTTCAATCGTTGCTGTGGGTACGACATCGTCAATGCACTTTCTAATGAACTCGCTCACCGAATCAGCGTATTCGTCAATGTTGTTGTTGGACGCAATGCGGAACATATCCCAATCCACGTGATCGAAGCAGTCTTGAAGCGTGGATTCAGATTGGTCGGACCAGCGTTGAACAGACCTGAGCACGGGAGCTTGCTGTTTTAGTTTCTGTTTGTAGGCTGGAAGCAACAAAATGGAGTCGTGTTCAGCTTTTCCGAAAGGAGGGCGGGGGAGGGCCTTATATGCGTCGCGGAAGTTAGTATAACAATGATCCAAGGTTTTACCAGCCCTGGTAGCACAATCGATATGCTGATAGAATTTAGGGAGTTTTGTTTTCAGATTAGCCTTGTTAAAATCCCCAGCTACGATGAATGCAGCCTCAGGGTGTGTGGTTTCCAGTTTACAAAGAGTCAGATAAAGTTTGTTCAGGGCCATCGATGTGTCTGCTTGGGGGGGAATATATACGGCTGTGATTATAATCGAAGAGAATTCCCTTCGTAGATAATGCGGTCGACATTTGATTGTGAGGAATTCTAGATCAGGTGAACAGAATGACTTGAGTTCCTGTATGTTGTTATGATCACACCACGTCTCGTTAATCATAAGGCATACACCCCCGCCCCTCTTCTAACCAGAAAGAAGCACCTTTGGCAGCGATTACAGCTGTCAGTCTTTCTGGGTAATAAAAAAATATAAATAATATATCGTTTTTTATTTAACCTTTATTTATCTAGGCAAGTCAGTTAAGAACAAATTCTTATTTACAATGACGGCCTACCTCGGCCAAACCCTCCCCTAACCTGGACAACGCTGAGCCAATTGTGCGCCGCCCTATGGGACTCCCGATCACGGCCGGTTGTGATACAGCCCGGAATCGAACCAGGGTCTGTAGCGACGCCTCTAGCACTGAGATGCAGTGCCTTAGACTGCTGTGACACTTTCTAAGAGCTTTCCAGACCTGGGTTGTGCAACCTTTGCCAATTTTATTTTCTAAATTCTTCAAGCTCTGTCATATTGGTTGTCGATCATTGCTAGACAACCATTTTCAGGTCTTGCCATAGATTTTCAAGTAGATTTAAGTCAAAACTGTAACTCGGCGACTCAGGAACATTCAATGTCATCTTGGTAAGTAACTCCATTGTAGATTTGGCCTTGTGTTTTAGCTTATTGTCCTGCTGAAAGGTGAAATCATCTCCCAGTGTCTGGTGGAAAGCAGACTGAACCAAGTTTCCCTCTAGGATTTTGCCTGTGCTTAGGTCCATTCCATTTCTTCTGGATCCTGAAAAACTCCCCAGTCCTTAACGATTACAAGCATACCCATAACATGATGCAGCCAGAATGGAAAATATGGAGAGTGGTATTCAGTAATGTGTTGTAATGTTTGGGGTAAATCCAAAACACATTGTATTCAGGACAAAAAGTGAATTCCTTTGCCACATTTTTTGCAATATACTTTGGTGCATTTTTGCAAACAGGATGAATGTTTTGGAATATGTTTTATTCTGTACAGGCTTCCTTCTTTTCACTCTGTCAATTAGATTAGTATTATGAAGTAACTTCAATGTTGTTGATCCATCCTCAGTTTTCTCATATATGTCACAGCCATTGAACTGTAATTGTTTTAAAGTCACCATTGGCCTCATGGTGAAACCCCTAGCAGTTTCCTTCTTCTCTGGCAACTGAGTTAGGAAGGACACCTGTATCTTTGTAGTGACTGATTGTATTGATATACCATCTAAAGTGTATTTAATAACTTCCCAATGTTCAAAGGGATATTCAATCTTTTTTTACCAATCTACCAATAGCTGCCCTTCTTTTCGAGGCATTGGAAAACCTCCCTGGTCTTTGTGGTTGAATGTGTGTTTGATATTCACTGCTCAACTGAGGGACCTTAGAGATTATTTGTATGTGTGGGGTACAGAGATGAGGTAGTCATTCAAAAATCATGTTAAACACTTATTGCACAACTTGTGTGCCATTAAGCAAATTATTACTTCTGAACTCATTTAGGCTTTCTATAACAAACAGGTTGAATAGTTATTGACTCAATACATTTTAGCTTTTCATTTTTATGAATTTGTAAAAATTGCGAAAAACATCATTCCACTTTGACATTATGGGGTATTGTGTGTAGGCCAATGACAAAAAAAATCAAAATTTAAAGTGAAGGGGTGTGAATAATTTTTGAAGGCACTGAATGTCTGCTGCATAGGGACAAGAGAGCCATGAGAAATTCAGTCATGGAAGTCAAAGTGCTGAAAACATTTTGGCTCACCATTTAAAAAGAAGATGGAGAACAAGCTATAGAAGGAAAAATAACAGCGTTTTGGCACAGGTACAGCTGACTAGAGCAAAAATAATACACTGCTCAAAAAAATAAAGGGAACACTTAAACAACACAATGTAACTCCAAGTCAATCACACTTCTGTGAAATCAAACTGTCCACTTAGGAAGCGACACTGATTGACAATAAATTTCACATGCTGTTGTGCAAATGGAATAGACAAAAGGTGGAAATTATAGGCAATTAGCAAGACACCCCCAATAAAGGAGTGGTTCTGCAGGTGGTGACCACAGACCACTTCTCAGTTCCTATGCTTCCTGGCTGATGTTTTGGTCACTTTTGAATGCTGGCGGTGCTCTCACTCTAGTGGTAGCATGAGACGGAGTCTACAACCCACACAAGTGGCTCAGGTAGTGCAGCTCATCCAGGATGGCACATCAATGCGAGCTGTGGCAAGAAGGTTTGCTGTGTCTGTCAGCGTAGTGTCCAGAGCATGGAGGCGCTACCAGGAGACAGGCCAGTACATCAGGAGTCGTGGAGGAGGCCGTAGGAGGGCAACAACCCAGCAGCAGGACCGCTACCTCCGCCTTTGAGCAGGAGGAGCACTGCCAGAGCCCTGCAGCAGGCCTCCAGCAGGGGGGGGTGTCTTGCTAATTGCCTATAATTTCCACCTGTTGTCTATTCCATTTGCACAACAGCATGTGAAATTGATTGTCAATCAGTGTTGCTTCCTAAGTGGACAGTTTGATTTCACAGAAGTGTGATTGACTTGGAGTTACATTGTGTTGTTTAAGTGTTCCCTTTATTTTTTTGAGCAGTGTATATATATATACAGTGGGGAGAACAAGTATTTGATACACTGCCGATTTTGCAGGTTTTCCTACTTACAAAGCATGTAGAGGTCTGTAATTTTTATCATAGGTACACTTCAACTGTGAGAGACGGAATCTAAAACAAAAATCCAAAAAATCACATTGTATGATTTTTAAGTAATTCATTTGCATTTTATTGCATGACATAAGTATTTGATCACCTACCAACCAGTAAGAATTCCGGATCTCACAGACCTGTTAGTTTTTCTTTAAGAAGCCCTCCTGTTCTCCACTCATTACCTGTATTAACTGCACCTGTTTGAACTCGTTACCTGTATAAAAGACACCTGTCCACACACTCAATCAAACAGACTCCAACCTCTCCACAATGGCCAAGACCAGAGAGCTGTGTAAGGGCATCAGAGATAAAATTGTAGACCTGCACAAGGCTGGGATGGGCTACAGGACAATAGGCAAGCAGCTTGGTGAGAAGGCAACAACTGTTGGCGCAATTATTAGAAAATAGAAGAAAATAGAAGAAGTTCAAGATGATGGTCAATCACCCTCGGTCTGGGGCTCCATGCAAGATCTCACCTCGTGGGGCATCAATGATCATGAGGAAGGTGAGGGATCAGCCCAGAACTACACGGCAGGACCTGGTCAATGACCTGAAGAGAGCTGGGACCACAGTCTCAAAGAAAACCATTAGTAACACACTACGCCGTCATGGATTAAAATCCTGCAGCGCACACAAGGTCCCCCTGCTCAAGCAGGCGCATGTCCAGGCCCGTCTGAAGTTTGCCAATGACCATCTGGATGATCCAGAGGAGGAATGGGAGAAGGTCATGTGGTCTGATGATTCAAAAATAGAGCTTTTTGGTCTAAACTCCACTCGCCGTGTTTGGAGGAAGAAGAAGGATGAGTACAACCCCAAGAACACCATCCCAACCGTGAAGCATGGAGGTGGAAACATCATTCTTCGGGGATGCTTTTCGGCAAAGGGGACAGGACGACTGCACCGTATTGAGGGGAGGATGGATGGGGCCATGTATTGCGAGATCTTAGCCAACAACCTCCTTCCCTCAGTAAGAGCATTGATGATGGGTCGTGGCTGGGTCTTCCAGCATGACAACGACCCGAAACACACAGCCAGGGCAACTAAGGAGTGGCTCCGTAAGAAGTATCTCAAGGTCCTGGAGTGGCCTAGCCAGTCTCCAGACCTGAACCCAATAGAAAATCTTTGGAGGGAGCTGAAAGTCCGTATTGCCCAGCGACAGCCCCGAAACCTGAAGGATCTGGAGAAGGTCTGTATGGAGGAGTGGGCCAAAATCCCTGCTGCAGTGTGTGCAAACCTCGTCAAGAACTACAGGAAACGTATGATCTCTGTAATTGCAAACAAAGGATTCTGTACCAAATATTAAGTTCTGCTTTTCTGATGTATCAAATACTTATGTCATGCAATAAAATGCTAATTAATTACTTAAAAATCATACAATGTGATTTTTGGGATTTCTGTTTTAGATTCCGTCTCTCACAGTTGAAGTGTACCTATGATAAAAATTACAGACCTCTACATGCTTTGTAAGTAGGAAAATCGGCAAAATCGGCAGTGTATCAAATACTTGTTCTCCCCACTGTATATATACACTGCTCAATTTTTTTTTATATATAGTTTTTTTTTTTTATATATATTTCGTATATATTTTTTACCTCAATTTCAACATACTCTCCTGCAACCTGCCTCACCCAATGTGGTATGGATCTGCTATTTTCTATACTTTAGAACCGGAACCCCCAACAGAAGCTAGCCAGCTAACTAGCTACTTGCTAGTAGTCAGTTAGCCACTGCTAGTGGTCATCAGCTAACCTCAGCCCGGTCAACTCCTGCCAGTCTGCACAGCGCGATTCAACCCAGAGCATATCGGACTGCTTTTTCTCTACCACATCTCCGGATTCCTACAGCAAGCTCTGAACCTGTTCACCTGGATCATTGCAGCTAGCTAGCTGCTATTCGAGTGGCTACTCCTGGCTAACATCTCTGTCCCGACGCAAGCACCAGTTAGCCTGGAGTGAGCCTCGTGCTAGGCCCATCTCCTGGCTAGCTGAAGAGGTCCATCAGCCAATTTCTTGGGCTACTATACCTATTTTGCCAATTGGCCCTGGACCCTTTTACTGCCTACACGGAGCCCTGCCGATCCATCACGACTGGTCTGCCGACGTAACCGTCCAAGGGGGCTTCAACAGACCCGTCACGACGTCCCCCTAAGGCCCGCCTGCTAGCCCCGGCCCGCTAGCTGTCTGAATCGCCGTGTCTCCAGCTCGTTTAGTTACTCACTGGACCCTATGATCACTTGGCTACGCATGCCTCTCCCTAATGTCAATATGCCTTGTCCATTGCTGTTTTGGTTAGTGATTATTGTCTTATTTCACTGTAGAGCCTCCAGCCCTGCTCAATATACCTTAGCTAGCCCTTTTGTTCCACCTCCCACACATGCAGTGACTTCACCTGGTTTAAATGGTGTCTCTAGAGACAACCGATCTCATCGGCACTCAATGGCTAGGTTTACCTCCACTGTATTCACATCCTACCATACCCTTGTCTGTACATTATACCTTGAATCTATTCTTCCGGGCCCAGAAACCTGCTCCTTTTACTCTCTGTTCCGAACGCATTAGACGACCAGTTCTTATAGCCTTTAGCCGTACCCTTATCATACTCCTCTGTTCCTCTGGTGATGTAGAGGTTAATCCAGGCCCTGCAGCGCATAGCTCCACTCCAATTCCCCAGGCGCTCTCATTTTTTTACTTCTGTAACCGTGAAAGCCTTGGTTTCATGCATGTTAACATTAGAAGCCTCCTCTCTAAATTTGTTTTATTCACTGCTTTAGCACACTCTGCCAACCCGGATGTTCTAGCCGTGTATGAATCCTGGCTTAGGAAGGCCACCAAAAACATTTTCCGACAAGATAGAACTGCCAAAGGGGGCAGAGATGCAATCTACTGCAGAGATAGCCTGCAGAGTTCTGTCATACTATCCAGGTTTGTGCCCAAACAATTCGAGCTTCTACTTATAAGAATCCACCTTTCCAGAAACAAGTCTCTCACCGTTGCCGCTTGTTATAGAACACCTTCAGCCCCCAGCTGTGCCCTGGACACCATATGTGAATTTATTGCCCCCATCTATCTTCAGAGCTCGTACTGTTAGGTGAACTAAACTGGCACATGCTTAACACCCCGGCCGTCCTACAATCAAAGTTAGATGCCCTCAATCTCACAAATGATCAATGAACCTACCAGGTACAACCCCAAATCCGTAAACACGGGCACCCTCATAGATATCATCCTGACCAATCTGCCCTCTAAATACACCTCTGCTGTCTTCAACCAGGATCTCAGCGATTACTGCCTCATTGCCTGCGTCCGTAATGGGTCTGCGGTCAAACGACCACCCCTCATCACTGTCAAACGCTCCCTAAAACACTTCAGCGAGCAGGCCTTTCTAATCGACCTGGCCCGGGTATCCTGGAAGGATATTGACCTCATTCCGTCAGTAGAGGATGCCTGGTTATTCTTTTAAAAGTGCTTTCCTCACCATCTTAAATAAGCATTCCCAATTCAAAACATTTAGAACCAGGAACAGATGACCAGCACAAAAACATCCTGTGGCGTACTGCATTAGCATCGAATAGCCCCCGCGATATGCAACTTTTTAGGGAAGTTAGAAACCAATCTACACAGGCAGTTAGGAAAGCAAAGGCTAGCTTTTTCAAACAGAAATTTGCATCCTGTAGCACTGTCACAGGTCGGCTCATAGCCTGTGACAAAAATGAGAGAACACGAACAACAGGTATAGGCCAATTAAAAAGGTTCTTTATTCTAAACCAAAACTAGTAACTTTAAACAAAGAAAAAGGAATGAGGTGTGGAAGTATCATAATGTAGGGTGTATGTAAAGTGCAGGGATGCGTGAATCTGTGTGTGTGAATATGACTGAGTGAAAACTATGTACAAATACAAAGGAACAAACAAAACAGGATCATACCTGGAGGAGCAGAGAGAGAGATAAATGTGATTAGTGAAGCAGTTTAAATACCCTGAGCACAGGTGGCTCCAATCACTAACGACCCTCCTCTGCCTGCAGGAGGAACCGCCCCTGCAATGCAGAGGAGCCGTGACAGCACCAAGTCCAAAAAAGTTCTGAGACACTGTAAAGTCCATAAGAGCACCTCCTCCCAGCTGCCCACTGCACTGAGGATAGGAAACACTTTCACCCCTGATAAATCTACGATAATCGATCATTTCAATAAGCATTTTTCTACAGCTGGCCATGCTTTCCACCTGGCTACCCCTATCCCGGTCAACAGCTCTGCACCCCCCACATCAACTTGCCCAAGCCTCCCCATTTCTCCTTCACCCAAAACCAGATAGCTGATGTTCTGAAAGAGCTGCAAAATCTTGACCCCTACAAATCAGCTGGGCTAGACAATCTGGACCCTCTATTTCTAAAATTATCCGCCGCAATTGTTGCAACCCCTATCACTAGCCTGTTCAACCTCTTTCCTATCGTCTTTGTTCCCCAAAGATTGGAAAGCTGCCGCGGTCATCCCCCTCTTCGAAGGGGGAGACGCTCTAGACCCAAACTGTTATAGACCTATATCTATCCTACCCTGTCTTTCTAAACTCTTCGAAAGCCAAGATAACAAACAGATCACAGATTATTTCGAATCCCACTGTACCTTCTCCACTATGCATTCTGGTTTCCGAGCTGGTTATGTGTGCACCTCAGCCACGCTCAAGGTCCTAAACGATATCATAACCGCCATCGATAAAAGACAATACTGTGCAGCTGTATTCATCGACCTGGCCAAGGCATTCGACTCTGTCAATTTCCACATTCTTATCGGCAGACTCAACAGCCTTGGTTTCTCAAATTTATTTATTTTAAAATTTTATTTCACCTTTATTTAACCAGGTAGGCAAGTAGAGAACAAGTTCTCATTTACAATTGCGACCTGGCCAAGATAAAGCAAAGCAGTTTGACACATACAACAACACAGAGTTACACATGGAGTAAAACAAACATACAGTCAATAATACAGTAGAAAAAAATAAGTATATACAATGTGAGAAAATGAGGTGAGATAAGGGAGGTAAAGGCAAAAAAAAGGCCATGGTGGCGAAGTAAATACAATATAGCAAGTAAAACACTGGAATGGTGGATTTGCAGTGGAAGAATGTGCAAAGTAAAGATAGAAATAATGGGGAGCAAAATAAATAAATAAATACAGTAGGGGAAGAGGTAGTTGTTTGGGCTAAATTATAGATGGGCTATGTACAGGTGCAGTAATCTGTGAGCTGCTCTGACAGCTGGTGCTTAAAGCTAGTGAGGGAGATAAGGGTTATCAGTTTCAGAGATTTTTGTAGTTCATTCCAGTCATTGGCAGCAGAGAACTGGAAGGAGAGGCGGCCAAAGGAAGAATTGGTTTTGGGGGTGACCAGAGAGATATACCTGCTGGAGCACGTGCTACAGGTGGGTGCTGCTATGGTGACCAGCGAGCTAAGGGGGGACTTTACCTAGCAGGGTCTTGTAGATGACCTGGAGCCAGTGGGTTTGGCGACGAGTATGAAGCGAGGGCCAGCCAACGAGAGCGTACAGGTCGCAGTGGTGGGTAGTATATGGGGCTTTGGTGACAAAACGGACGGCACTGTGATAGACTGCATCCAATTTATTGAGAAGGGTATTGGAGGCTATTTTGTAAATGACATTGCCGAAGTCGAGGATCGGTAGGATAGTCTGTTTTACAAGGGTATGTTTGGCAGCATGAGTGAAGGATGCTTTGTTGCAAAATTCGGAAGACCAATTCTAGATTTAATTTTGGATTGGAGATGTTTGATGTGAGTCTGGAAGGAGAGTTTACAGTCTAACCAGACACCTAGGTATTTGTAGTTGTCCACATATTCTAAGTCAGAACCGTCCAGAGTAGTGATGTTGGACGGGCGCGCAGGTGCAGGCAGCGATCGGTTGAAGAGCATGCATTTAGTTTTACTTGTATTTAAGAGCAATTGGAGGCCACGGAAGGAGAGTTGTATGGCATTGAAGCTCGTCTGGAGGGTTGTAAACACAGTGTCCAAAGAAGGGCCAGAAGTATACAGAATGGTGTCGTCTGCGTAGAGGTGGATCAGAGACTCACCAGCAGCAAGAGCGACATCATTGATGTATACAGAGAAGAGAGTCGGTCCAAGAATTGAACCCTGTGGCACCCCCATAGAGACTGCCAGAGGCCCGGACAACAGGCCCTCCGATTTGACACACTGAACTCTGTCAGAGAAGTAGTTGGTGAACCAGGCGAGGCGATCATTTGAGAAACCAAGGCTATCGAGTCTGCTGATGAGGATGTGGTGATTGACAGAGTCGAAAGCCTTGGCCAGGTCAATGAATACGGCTGCACAGTATTGTTTCTTATCGATGGCGGTTAGGATATCGTTTAGGACCTTGAGCGTGGCTGAGGTGCACCCATGACCAGCTCTGAAACCAGATTGCATAGCGGAGAAGGTATGGTGGGATTCGAAATGGTCGGTAATCTGTTTGTTGATTTGGCTTTCGAAGACCTTAGAAAGGCAGGGTAGGATTTATATAGGTCTGTAGCAGTTTGGGTCAAGAGTGTCCCCCCTTTTGAAGAGGGGGATGACTGCAGCTGCTTTCCAATCTTTGGGAATCTCAGACGACACGAAAGAGAGGTTGAACAGGCTAGTAATAGGGGTTGCAACAATTTCGGCATATCATTTTAGAAAGAAAGGGTCCAGATTGTCTAGCCCGGCTGATTTGTAGGGGTCCAGATTATGCAGCTCTTTCAAAACATCAGCTGACTGCATTTGGGAGAAGGAGAAATGGGGAAGGCTTGGGCGAGTTGCTGTGGGGGGTGCCAGGTGGAAAGCATGGCCAGCTGTAGAAAATGCTTATTGAAATTCTCAATTATAGTGGATTTATCGGTGGTGACAGTGTTTCCTGTCCTCAGTGCAGTGGGCAGCTGGGAGGAGGTGTTCTTATTCTCCATGGACTTTACAGTGTCCCAGAACTTTTTTGAATTTGTGTTGCAGGAAGCAAATTTCTGCAAATTTCTGCTTGAAAAAGCTAGCCTTGGCTTTTCTAACTGCCTGTGTATATTGGTTTCTAGCTTCCCTGAAAAGTTGCATATCACAGGGGCTGTTCGATGCTAATGCAGTACGCCAAAGGATGTTTTTGTGTTGGTTAAGGGCAGTCAGGTCTGGGGAGAACAAAGGGCTATATCTGTTCCTGGTTCTAACTTTCTTGAATGGAGCATACTTATTTAAGATGGTGAGGAAGGCATTTAAAAAAATAACCAAGCATCCTGTACTGACGGGATAAGATCAATATCCTTCCAGGATACCCCGGGCCAGGTCGATTAGAAAGGCCTGCTCGCTGAAGTGTTTTAGGGAGCGTTTGACAGTGATGAGTGGATGTCGTTTGACCGCTGACCCAGTACGGATGCAGGCAATGAGGCAGTGATCGCTGAGATCTTGGTTGACAACAGTAGAGGTGTATTTAGAGGGCAAGTTGGTTATGATGATATCTATGAGGGTGCCTGTGTTTACGGCTTTGGGGTGGTACCTGGTAGGTTCATTGATAATTTGTGTGAGATTGAGGGCATCAAGCTTAGATTGTAGGATGGCTGGGGTGTTAAGCATGTTCCAGTTTAGGTCGCCTAGCAGCACAAGCTCTGAAGATAGATGGGGGGCAATCAGTTCACATATGGTGTCCAGAGCACAGCTGGGGGCAGAGGGTGTTCTATAGCAAGCGGCAACGGTGAGAGACTTGTTTCTGGAAAGGTGGATTTTTAAAAGTAGAAGTTCAAATTGCTTGGGTACAGACCTGGATAGTAGGATAGAACTCTGCAGGCTATCTTTGCAGTAGATTGCAACACCGCCCCCTTTGGCCGTTCTATCTTGTCTGAAAATGTTGTAGTTAGGAATGGAGATTTCAGAATTTTTGGTGGTCTTCCTAAGCCAGGATTCAGACACGGCTAGAACATCCGGGTTGGCAGAGTGTGCTAAAGCAGTGAATAAAACAAACTTAGGGAGGAGGCTTCTAATATTAACATGCATGAAACCAAGGCTATTACAATTACAGAAGTCATCAAAAGAGAGCGCCTGTGGAATAGGAGTGGAGCTAGGCACTGCAGGGCCTGGATTCACCTCTACATCACCAGAGGAACAGAGTAGGATAAGGGTACGGCTAAAAGCTATGAGAATTGGTCGTCTAGAACGTCCGGAACAGAGAGTAAAAGGAGGTTTCTGGGGGCGATAAAATAGCTTCAAGGTATAATGTACAGACAAAGGTATGGTAGGATGTGAATACAGTGGAGGTAAACCTAGGTATTGAGTGATGATGAGAGAGATATTGTCTCTAGAAACATCATTGAAACCAGGTGATGTCATCGCATGTGTGGGTGGTGGAACTGAAAGGTTGGATAAGGTATAATGAGCAGGGCTAGAGGCTCTACAGTGAAATAAGCCAATAAACACTAACCAGAACAGCAATGGACAAGGCATATTGACATTAAGGAGAGGCATGCTTAGCCGAGTGATCATAAGGGTCCAGTAAGTAGTGAGGTTGGTTGGGGTAACGGCGATTCAGACAGCTAGCTGAGCCATCGGTAGCAAGCTAGCATAGGATGGAGGTCTGTTTTTAGCCAACTCGTGCGTTTCCGACGGTAGATTAGTGGGGTTCCGTGTGGTAGAGGGGATCAATCCAATTGGCAAAATAGATATAGTTATAGTGACCCAAGAAAAATTTAAAAAGAAAAAATGACTGCCTCGCCTGGTTCACCAACTACTTCTCAGAGTTCAGTGTGTCATAACGGAGGGCCTGTTGTCCGGACCTCTGGCAGTCTCTATGGGGGTGCCACAGAGTTAAATTCTCGGGCCGACTCTTTTCTCTGTATATATCAATGATGTCGCTCTTCCTGCTGGTGAGTCTCTGATTCACCTCTACACAGATGACACCATTCTGTATACTTCTGGCCCTTCTTTGGACACTGTGTTTACAACCCTCCAGACGAGCTTCAATGCCATACAACTCTCCTTCCGTGTCCTCCAACTGCTCTTAAATGCAAGTAAAACCAAGTGCATGCTCTTCAACCGATCGCTGCCCGCACCTGCCTGCCCGTACAGCATCACTACTCTGGACTATTCTGACTTAGAATATGTGGACAACTACAAATACCTAGGTGTCTGGTTAGACTGTAAACTCTCCTTCCAGACTCACATTAAGCATCTCCAATCCAAAATTAAATCTATTATCGGCTTCCTATTTCGCAACAAAGCCTCCTTCACTCATGCTGCCAAACATGCCCTCGTAAAACTGACTATCCTACCGATCCTTGACTTTGGCTATGTCATTTACAATATAGCCTCCAACACTCTACTCAGCAAATTGGATGCAGTCTATCACAGTGCCATCCGTTTTGTCACCAAAGCCCCATATACTACCCACCACTGCGACCTGTACGCTCTCGTTGGCTGGCCCTCACTACATATTCGTCGCCAAACCCACTGGCTCCAGGTCATCTATGAGTCTTTGCTAGGTAAAACCCCGCTTTATCTCAGCTCACTGGTCACCATAGCAGCACCCACCCGTAGCACGTGCTCCAACAGGTACAGTGGGGAGAACAAGTATTTGATACACTGCCGATTTTGCAGGTTTTCCTACTTACAAAGCATGTAGAGGTCTGTAATTTTTATCATAGGTACACTTCAACTGTGAGAGACGGAATCTAAAACAAAAATCCAGAAAATCACATTGTATGATTTTTAAGTAATTCATTTGCATTTTATTGAATGACATAAGTATTTGATCACCTACCAACCAGTAAGAATTCCGGCTCTCACAGACCTGTTAGTTTTTCTTTAAGAAGCCCTCCTGTTCTCCGCTCATTACCTGTATTAACTGCACCTGTTTGAACTTGTTACCTGTATAAAAGACACTTGTCCACACACTCAATCAAACAGACTCCAACCTCTCCACAATGGCCAAGACCAGAGAGCTGTGTAAGGACATCAGGGATAAAATTGTAGACCTGCACAAGGCTGGGATGGGCTACAGGACAATAGGCAAGCAGCTTGGTGAGAAGGCAACAACTATTGGCGCAATTATTAGAAAATGGAAGAAGTTCAAGATGACGGTCAATCACCCTCGGTCTGGGGCTCCATGCAAGATCTCACCTCGTGGGGCATCAATGATCATGAGGAAGGTGAGGGATCAGCCCAGAACTACACGGCAGGACCTGGTCAATGACCTGAAGAGAGCTGGGACCACAGTCTCAAAGAAAACCATTAGTAACACACTACGCCGTCATGGATTAAAATCCTGCAACGCACGCAAGGTCCCCCTGCTCAAGCCAGCGCATGTCCAGGCCCGTCTGAAGTTTGCCAATGACCATCTGGATGATCCAGAGGAGGAATGGGAGAAGGTCATTTTGGTCTGATGACACAAAAATAGAGCTTTTTGGTCTAAACTCCACTCACCGTGTTTGGAGGAAGAAGAAGGATGAATACAACCCCAAGAACACCATCCCAACCGTGAAGCATGGAGGTGGAAACATCATTCTTTGGGGATGCTTTTCTGCAAAGGGGACAGGACAACTGCACCGTAGTGAGGGGAGGATGGATGGGGCCATGTATCGCGAGATCTTGGCCAACAACCTCCTTCCCTCAGTAAGAGCATTGAAGATGGGTCGTGGCTGGGTCTTCCAGCATGACAACGATCCGAAACACACAGCCAGGGCAACTAAGGAGTGGCTCCGTAAGAAGCATCTCAAGGTCCTGAAGTGGCCTAGCCAGTCTCCAGACCTGAACCCAATAGAAAATCTTTGGAGGGAGCTGAAAGTCCGTATTGGCCAGCGACAGCCCCGAAACCTGAAGGATCTGGAGGAGGTCTGTATGGAGGAGTGGGCCAAAATCCCTGCTGCAGTGTGTGCAAACCTGGTCAAGAACTACAGGAAACGTATGATCTCTGTAATTGCAAACAGAGGTTTCTGTACCAAATATTAAGTTCTGCTTTTCTGATGTATCAAATACTTATGTCATTCAATAAAATGCAAATGAATTACTTAAAAATCATACAATGTGATTTTCTGGATTTTTGTTTTAGATTCCGTCTCTCACAATTGAAGTGTACCTATGATAAAAATTACAGACCTCTACATGCTTTGTAAGTAGGAAAACCTGCAAAATTGGCAGTGTATCAAATACTTGTTCTCCCCACTGTATATTTCATTGGTCATCCCCAAAGCCAATTCCTCATTTAGCCGCCTTTCCTTCCAGTTCTCTGCTGCCAATGACTGGAACGAATTGCAAAAATCACTAAAGCTTTAGACTCATATCTCTCTCTCTAACTTTAAGCATCAGCTGTCAGAGCATCTTACAGATCATTGCACCTGTACATTGCCCATCTGTAAATAGCCCATCCAACTACCTCATCACCATACTGTTATTTATTTATTTTGCTCCTTTGCAACCCAGTATCTCTACTTGCACATTCAT
This sequence comes from Salvelinus alpinus, assembly GCF_045679555.1. Classification (NCBI taxonomy): domain Eukaryota; kingdom Metazoa; phylum Chordata; class Actinopteri; order Salmoniformes; family Salmonidae; genus Salvelinus; species Salvelinus alpinus. The sequence continues at coordinate 31,174,376 of NC_092099.1, forward strand.
CTTCTATACATCTATCACTCCAGTGTTTAATTGCTAAATTGTAATTACTTCGCCACTACGGCCTATTTATTGCCTTACCTCCCTAATCTTACCTCATTTGCACACACTGTATATAGACTTTTCTATTGTGTTATTGACTGTACGTTTGTTTATCCCATGTGTAACTCTGTTGTTGTTTGTGTCGCACTGCTTTGCTTTATCTTGGCCAGGTCGCAGTTGTAACTGAGAACTTGTTTTCAACTGGCCTACCTAGTTAAATAAAGGTGAAATAAAAAATGAAGAAATATGCAACTCTAATTTTTTTTTTTACCCCATCACTAGCACGTGGTGTAATCTTGAACCCAGTAGCAGAAAAACTTTGATCAGGCCTACCTTGTTGTTACGAGTCCCACTGTGTTCTGGTTACAGGCTCTGGTGTTATAGCCCTGTGGAGCTAACAGCAAACCCTTTGGTAAGAGAGATCTATGACATATGGCTTTAATCTAGTCATTAGCATTACCAGTTTCACTCTGTTCTTAGTGGGAGGGAGCCTCAAGTGTGTCTGGCTTTGCCAGCGTCTTGATGGTGTGGGGCCTGCAGTAAATCCACAGTCAATCTATGATTGTAGGGTCAGGTCCTCAGTGAAAGCCCAGTCAGAGATGCTCAAAGGAGCCGGCCAGTGGACAGATGCAGCAGCAGATATTTCAATGCAGAGCCATATAATTTGAGTAACTTGGTGGTGGGCATAGGAGGAGCGGAGCGTGGTCTGAGTTAGCCATGGAGAGGGTTGGCTGCTCCGACTACACACTGCTCATTAAGCCAGACCCACTTGCTGTTTACCCAGAAGAAACAGAGAGAGTGAGAGGGATGAGAGAACAGGGTGAGAGTGAGGGAGAGGTGAGAGGATGGGTGAGGGAGAATGCGCAGAGGGAAGGAGGGGAGAGACAGAGAGGCGAAGAGAGGAGCTGGAGAAAGATTGCTACATAGACAGAGAAGAGAGAGGGGGGCTGAGAGGAGGCTTTAGCATAGACTCAGCGGCTGTCTGTCTGGTTTTCTCCCATAACTCCACTGGGCCCAGGGTTGAGCTATCCCTCCCCTGCATTTCCCCCCTCATTCACACACCCGCCAGTTTACAAGACAGAGAAAATGAAGTCTGAATAATGAAACCATCACAGTTCGTGCCATGTGTGGAGTCATACTGTAGTTCTAGGAAATCTGTCACCTAATGAAACTGGCAGAGGGTCAGAGGGAGGGAATGTGTAGCTGTGATGATTGTTCCCCAAATAAACCTCATCCTGGGCAATTTGTTTCAGATAAATAATGTCTGGCATCTTTAAAAACTACCAAGTGAAAATGCCAATCCAGGTTAATGTGATATGATTGGCCCAATTTGAAAGGTTGTAAGGGAGGGAGGGACCGAGGGAAAACAATGTTATGACTGATGAAGTGACAAGTACAGAAAACTGGAGGACAGACAGATGGAGGGAGGGATTAGATAAAGATGTTGAGATGAAAATGATGTACTGACAGGGACTAGGGAGAGAGGGAGAGGAAGGACATCATTTAATTCATTAATTACATTTCAATTCAATTCACTTCCTTCATTTAATTGAAATGAATTCTGATGGGTGGAGGGTTGGATTCCAGTGTGTAGCTCAATGAAGGACAGATGGAGTGAGCGGGCATAGATTAAATGGAGGTAGAGGAGGGTATAGTGACAGACATGGTTCCCTGCTGGCAGTGGGCGTGACACGTGGCGGTCCTGACTCTTCTACTACCAGGAGTGCCAATCTGTCCAGATCTCAGGCAGCCCAGAGTCTGATTTAAGGCTGCTGTCAATAATGATAATAACACTGCAACTCCTGCAGAACTACAGCCTGGCTTGTCCTTATAATAGAGTTACTGATAAGACCCGGGCTGCAGGGTTCAACCCAGCCACAGCAGCACCCACCAGTAGTCCAACCAGCCACAGAATTAGAGCACCAGTACTCTAATATGATCAGATATAAGCCTAGTCAGGCTGTGGTATTAACAAGAGATGTAGGCCTTGTAAGAACTATCAAAAAGAGCAACACTATTAAGACTATTACACTGAACTTCAGTATTAGAGTTCTAGTATTAATCTGAGCTGCAGTAGTATAACTCTAGTATTAATCTGAGCTGCAGTAGTATAACTCTAGTATTAATCTGAGCTGCAGTAGTATAACTCTAGTATTAATCTGAGCTGCAGTAGTGTAACTCTAGTATTAATCTGAGCTGCAGTCGTGTAACTAGTATTAATCTGAGCTGCAGTCGTATAACTCTAGTATTAATCTGAGCTGCAGTCGTATAACTCTAGTATTAATCTGAGCTGCAGTAGTATAACTATAGTATTAATCTGAGCTGCAGTAGTGTAACTCTAGTATTAATCTGAGCTGCAGTAGTATAACTCTAGTATTAATCTGAGCTGCAGTAGTATAACTCTAGTATTAATCTGAGCTGCAGTAGTGTAACTCTAGTATTAATCTGAGCTGCAGTAGTATAACTCTAGTATTAATCTGAGCTGCAGTAGTATAACTCTAGTATTAATCTGAGCTGCAGTAGTATAACTCTAGTATTAATCTGAGCTGCAGTAGTATAACTCTAGTATTAATCTGAGCTGCAGTAGTATAACTCTAGTATTAATCTGAGCTGCAGTAGTATAACTCTAGTATTAATCTGAGCTGCAGTAGTATAACTAGTATTAATCTGAGCTGCGTTATTAGAGCAGAAGTCTTAAAAAGAGGGCCGTATTAGAGAGCATGGTAGAGCTAGTGATCAAGCTTTGGTCTTAATTAAAGTGAATTATAATGACCTACGCTCACCACCCTGGGCAGACTGCATCACTCCCTTGGCCTGTGGTGACATTGAGGGAGGGATTGGAGAGAAAGAGGAGTGTGAGTGATTTGGCTGTCAGTCATGTTTTAATGAAGATCACTGCTAGCCGTAGTGGTGTCTCCATTGAAGGTGAGCTAGTAATTGCGTTAGACTCTGGAGAGGGGAGGACCGGTCTTCCCATCCCTCTGACTTTAAAATGGTGAAAGCCCGGAATGGCAATACAATGGCAATGACCAAGCTAAAACGGGTTATATCCATCTAGAGATCTCCATCTATCTATGTGGTGCAGAGGCACCTCCTACTGTTATGGGGACAGCACCTCCTACTGTTATGGGGACAGCACCTCCTACTGTTATGGGGACAGCACCTCCTACTGTTATGGGGACAGCACCTCCTACTGTTATGGGGACAGCACCTCCTACTGTTATGGGGACAGCACCTCCTACTGTTATGGGGACAGCACCTCCTACTGTTATGGGGACAGCACCTCCTACTGTTATGGGGACAGCACCTCCTACTGTTATGGGGACAGCACCTCCTACTGTTATGGGGACAGCACCTCCTACTGTTATGGGGACAGCACCTCCTACTGTTATGGGGACAGCACCTCCTACTGTTATGGGGACAGCACCTCCTACTGTTATGGGGACAGCACCTCCTACTGTTATGGGGACAGCACCTCCTACTGTTATGGGGACAGCACCTCCTACTGTTATGGGGACAGCACCTCCTACTGTTATGGGGACAGCACCTCCTACTGTTATGGGGACAGCACCTCCTACTGTTATGGGGACAGCACCTCCTACTGTTATGGGGACAGCACCTCCTACTGTTATGGGGACAGCACCTCCTACTGTTATGGGGACAGCACCTCCTACTGTTATGGGGACAGCACCTCCTACTGTTATGGGGACAGCACCTCCTACTGTTATGGGGACAGCACCTCCTACTGTTATGGGGACAGCACCTCCTACTGTTATGGGGACAGCACCTCCTACTGTTATGGGGACAGCACCTCCTACTGTTATGGGGACAGCACCTCCTACTGTTATGGGGACAGCACCTCCTACTGTTATGGGGACAGCACCTCCTACTGTTATGGGGACAGCACCTCCTACTGTTATGGGGACAGCACCTCCTACTGTTATGGGGACAGCACCTCCTACTGTTATGGGGACAGCACCTCCTACTGTTATGGGGACAGCACCTCCTACTGTTAGGGGGACAGCACCTCCTACTGTTAGGGGGACAGCACCTCCTACTGTTAGGGGGACAGCACCTCCTACTGTTAGGGGGACAGCACCTCGTACTGTTAGGGGGACAGCACCTCGTACTGTTAGGGGGACAGCACCTCCTACTGTTAGGGGGACAGCACCTCGTACTGTTAGGGGGACAGCACCTCGTACTGTTAGGGGGACAGCACCTCCTACTGTTAGGGGGACAGCACCTCGTACTGATAGGGGGACAGCATTTATCAATGATAAAACACAGAGCCAGGACTGTGACCTGACTAGGAAAAACTCTTGGCCCAGGAGTTGTGGGTTTCATTCATTTGACATGGGCCACATATGCTGTGCATATGGTAATAAGTCACTTTAAGACCCAATCCCTGTGTGTGTTTGTCCTCTGTCCAGGTAATTCCCAGATGGGGGCGACCATAGTGGACGCCTTAGACAGCCTGTACATGATGGGCCTCCACGATGAGTTCAAGGATGGACAGGAGTGGATCGAGCAGAACCTGGACTTCAGTGTGGTGAGTAGAGAACAAAACCTTTTAGTTCCTGTACTCACTCCAGGAGTAAAACAGTTGCAATTAGCCTCCTTCTGGCCTGTAGTCTTCAGTGCCATACTCTTCAGAGAACCCTCAGAGAACCAAAAACCAGCAAACAACATGCTTGATGCCACTTGTACCTGGAAATTAGATCTACTAACAGCCATACAGCCAATGGGTGCTAGAGTGACAGACTCACAGACAGCAGATATGAGTTGCGCTTTGCAGACAGTCCGGGCTACAGACAGAATGCACTCTTGTTTTATCTCTGACCGGTAGTGAAGCCTGTTGATACATGAGAAGAGGAGCGTCTAGCGTTGCTGTGATGGGAGGGAGGGAGAACTGGACACCCGCTGGTAACCAGGAGACGGGAGTAGGAGTCATGGAAACGATGTGGGCAGGGAGAGCGTTGCCGACTGTGCTGATGCAGAACACAGACCTGGGGAGTGTAGAGCCCACAAACCAGACCACATATCAGGGTCAATTGTGTACAATCAGTGTATACCCTCAATACCAGTCAGCTTCTCTTTCTGAGCATCTTCACCTCAGTCTTGGTTCTCTGCTCTACCAATCTTTCTCTCTCTGGCTCGCTCCCTCTCCCCTCCCCCCTCTCTCTTTCTCTCCCAGGATGGAGTTATTAAAGCCCTGCTGAGCTAATGACATCGCAGGCAGAGTATGTGTGTGTGTGTGTTTGTGTTTCTGACTGGCTGATGCTGTGAGAGGTAATTAACTTTTGGACCCGTCCGGTCAGCTCTGGGGGAGAGATGGAGAGAGAGAGAGACTGAAGGAGAGAGAGAGAGACTGAAGGAGAGAGAGAGAGACTGAAGGAGAGAGAGAGAGACTGAAGGAGAGAGAGAGAGACTGAAGGAGAGAGAGAGAGACTGAAGGAGAGAGAGAGAGACTGAAGGAGAGAGAGAGAGACTGAAGGAGAGAGAGAGAGACTGAAGGAGAGAGAGAGAGACTGAAGGAGAGAGAGAGAGACTGAAGGAGAGAGAGAGAGACTGAAGGAGAGAGAGAGAGACTGAAAGAGAGAGAGAGAGAGACTGAAGGAGAGAGAAAGAGAGAGAGATTTCTTCACACAGGGTCGTGGGGTGAGACAGGGATGCAGCTTAAGCCCCACCCTCTTCAACATATATATCAACGAATTGGCGCGGGCACTAGAACAGTCTGCAGCACCCGGTCTCACCCTACTAGAATCCGAAGTCAAATGTCTATTGTTTGCTGATGATCTGGTGCTTCTGTCACCAACCAAGGAGGGCCTACAGCAGCACCTAGATCTTCTGCACAGATTCTGTCAGACCTGGGCCCTGACAGTAAATCTCAGTAAGACCAAAATAATGGTGTTCCAAAAAAGGTCCAGTCACCAGGACCACAAATTCCATCTAGACACCGTTGCCCTAGAGCACACAAAAAACTATACATACCTCGGCCTAAACATCAGCACCACAGGTAACTTCCACAAAGCTGTGAACGATCTGAGAGACAAGGCAAGAAGGGCCTTCTATGCCATCAAAAGGAACATAAATTTCAACATACCAATTAGGATCTGGCTAAAAATACTTGAATCAGTCATAGAGCCCATTGCCCTTTATGGTTGTGAGGTCTGGGGTCCGCTCACCAACCAAGATTTCACAAAATGGGA